>NC_047125.1:268518-436018 GCF_902500255.1 Thalassophryne amazonica
CAGCTGCTCCTGTTTGTTCGGGGTCACCACAGCGGATAGAGCCAGATCCGCATCGGTAACATCGGCACAAGTTTTACGCTGGATGTCCTTCCTGACGCAACTCCAGTTTTACCCAAAGAAACGCACACAGCCGCTGGTGCTCCAGAGGTCTCCCATCCAAGTACTAATCAGATGCTGCTCTGCTTAGCTTCTGAGATCTGATGGGATCAGACTGACACAGAGCAGACCAGCTGTGAGAGATTTTTACAGGTCATTGACCTCTAGCTGACCCCAGGGGTCAAGCTGTGAGCGCCTCCACATCTTAAAGCTTTTGTCATCAAGAGCAAATACTGAAAGTTTCGCTTTTCTTTCATTTTGTGCACAATTCTTATGCTCAAGAGCCTCACTAGTGGGGACTCTTTGGGTCCCTCTGGAACTCTGTCGGTGTAGAAATTGGACTTTCTTGTCCCCGGTGTGACTCTGAACACCAGGGGGCAGCACTGCACCGTGTATCTCATTTCCGGGTTGGCGAGTCGGAGGTGGGTTTCAGAGTTGGACTGAATTCTGTCTCTTTTGTCTTTTGGACTGCCGTCTGCGTCTCTCTGTCTCTGCTGTCGGCCACTGGTCATCAGGTAAAGGTTGTTTTTAACTTGTCAATCACGCCATCAAGTGTTAAATGTTGGTTGTTTCGTTTGTTCGCCGTCGGGCTTCAGATTCGCTCAGAAATATTATGACGACGAAAAAATTTAGATTTATGAGTTAAGAAAACGCCCTGATGAAGACTCTGAGTTAAAACTCTTTGTTGAACTCATCTTAATAAGTTGTTGCTCCGTGTGCGCAGACTAGTGATGTTAAGCTCGAGTCAGGCTGCTCGACACAGCATCGAGTTTTATGAACCGAAGTGTCTGTGAACAGCGTTTCGAGCACGCCCCCATCACGTGACCACTGCGAGCGAGGCCTCGTTACGTCACACCACGTATCGAGTTCCGCGGGAAATTCAAACAATCTGGGCATTTCAATACGACCCGCCAAGTATTTAAATGAGATCTGAATCTTAGCTCAAACCGTGGGTTTTTGAGAGGAGGAGATCGCTAGCAACACTGTTATTACCAATTAGCACGTGAATCTGAGCCAAGGAAAGCATTAGTTTATAGTTAATTTAGTCTAGTTAGCTACATACACATAGGATCTAACAGACAGACACACACAACATATACAACATTTATTCACACAGTACATCAACACAGTTATAGGTCAGACTATATATTATAGGTAGATCAGAAACTGAGCTGACTGACTGAAGAGCTGTGATTTTGTTGAAGTGAAAGGTGTGAGAAAGGTGAGTGTGTGTGTGAGAGAGTGAGTAGTGGTGAGGAAGGGACATGGAGGAGCCAGTTCCAAAAAGAACACGATCAACTGCTTGGGAGCACTTTGATCTAATAAGCCCCAAAAAGGTCAAGTGCTTGATTTGTGCTCAAGAGTTGAGGTACAGTAACAAAACGTCTTCAATGACACCTGAGGTCCAAACATCCCGAGACATCAGAGGCTGCTGCTCCTGGAGCAGGAATCAGGTAATGTAAGCTGTATTTTACTCATCTAAGATTAAAACATACTCAAAAACAAAAATAGCTCAGCATGTCAGACTGTGTTTCTATTAAAGGCAGACAAGCTGAGCTGGATGAGGCACTGGTGGACTATGTTGTGGAAGATGCACAACCGTTCAAAATAATGGAGAGCAAAGCCTTCAGGGCTTTACTACAAAGGTTTGACCCAACATATGCCCACCTCCAGAGGAGAAGACCGGCTCAAATACTGGGTGACACGAGTCGCAGTCTATCCCAATTTACAGAGAATGGCAAAAAAATATTTGTCGATGAAGCAACATCAGTGCCTTGTGAGCGGGTCTTCGCCAAAGCTGGAGAGGTGGTGAGGCAGAAGAGGAGCCGATTAAAGTCCAGCACTGTTGAAATTCTTTTTTTTTAATAAAAATTGTTGAAAGTTGCACAATCACCGTCTCCTATCCCCTCTATTCTAATTTATAAATTAAAGCAACATGAGCACCAGTTGCAGAAGCACGTCTTTCTCACTTTTCCCGTCACATTTTATCCAAATATAGTTTGAGGAATGATAATACAAATCTACATATAGTCTACAATAAAGGCTTTCATAACCATTATGTGTGCATCTGTAGGGGCTATTTATTACATTAAAAAGACACAATAATACATATGACTTTTTTTCTTATTATTTTTCAAGAACAAACCACATCAGTCATGAATTACTGCAAACATTTGTCAGGGCACTCGCTCAAGGTAATTCTCAAAGCAATCCATCAGATGTCACCCTTTAAGCTGTATCAAACGCCTCGAAGCAGTGTGTCGATTTTCAGCCAGTTGTGTTGCAGTGGCTCATTGGTTCATGAGGCTTCGAAATTGCCATCACTATCGTGCTGTTTCTCAGAAATCACGTGACCGACAGGCGCCAGGAGGCGTGCAGGCTGTTGATTGGTCAGGCCTCGGCTCTGAGATGTCGTTGCGTTTCCTTTCTTGATGTGGTCAAGCTGTTGATTTATAATCACAGAATCGCAGAAAGGAATAAAACTTAATTTTTGTGTCGTGGAACTGCAGAGGTTTGCAGTTAAGGCTCAGAAAATTAAATTTGAAGTTGTGCCGGGGCTGGATCTTTCAACAAGACAATGACCCTAAACACTGCTCAAAATCTACTGAGGCATTCATGCAGAGGAACAAGTACAAGGTTCTGGAATGGCCATCTCAGACCCCAGACCTGAATATTATTGAAAATCTGTGGTGTGATTTTAAGCGGGCTGTCCATGCCCAGAAACCAACAAAGAAAGCAAAACAGTACTGAACCACTTTGCCATTTGTATTGAACATGGGTTCATTCATTCAAAGTTACATTACAGTGACATCTAGTGGTGAAATACTAGACAACACTGTTAAAATATGTTCAGCTGATTCACTTGACATGTTGACTAGTATCTGGGATTGATAGAAGGTGTGCTTTAGGAAACAAAGTATGTGCAGGGAAGGTGGGCTGTGCTTGTGTAACTCAGGACAGTCATGAATTTTGGGGATGGGAATTCAGACATTGTTATTTAGGACACAAAATAGGTGCAGGGAAAGTGGGTTGTACTTGTGTAACAGACGGTCATGAATTTTGGGGATGGGAATTCAGAGGTTTTTATTGAGGAATAAGAGTTTTTCCACTGTTTTTGGACTCAGGTGATTCCTTTTTTTGCTCTCCAGCTTTTGGAAAAAAAGACATTCACAAGGAACAGATGAGGCTGGTATGCATAAATATTGTTTAGCCAACAAGAATAAATGTGGGGAAACATTTCTGTGGTCATTCCAGTACAGCAGAGGATTCTCCGATCTTTGCAAGGGAGGATCAGTCATGTATCTCTGAACTTCAATCGTGGCATCCGATGTATAATTCCTGTGAGCTCTTGCTTGTGATACACCTCGAGCGAAACTTGTCCAGAGGTTTAAAGCTGAAAGACAAAGATTTGACAATCAAGAACACAGACAGGTTTCTCTCTCTCTCTGTGTGTGTGTGTGTGTGTGTGTGTGTGTGTGTGTGTGTGTGTGTGTGTGTGTGTGTGTGTGTGTGTGTGTGTGTGTGTGTGTGTGTGTGTGTGTGTGTGTGTGTGTGTGTGTGTGTGTGTGTGTGTGTGTTCATAATTACCAACTTACAACTACCTGTGGAGGACGGATTTTGTGCATTTGTTGCCGGTTGAGGTGGAGCAGAAGTTGACGGATGATCTGATAAGGTTTCCACTTGTGTGTGCCTCACCACTGCTGCACATTCAGCTGTAAGTTTCCTCACAGCATTGTGGGCCTTCTCTGGACTGTATAATCCGATGGATTTAAATCTTGGATCCAGCAGAGTGGCAAGTGACAGTACAGTTGAGCTTTCCAGGTTGTCAATCTTATTGTTGAGGGTTGTCGTGATAGTCTGTCCAAGAAGTGTAGCTGTTACATTTGTTGTTTTCATGATTGCTTCCCGGGTGGCTTGAAACAACATCTTCACTAGTGGAATCACCATTTAACCAGACACTCTCCTCTCCTGGGACAGCTCCACAGTTGCTGTATAGAATGGGGTGAGCACTTGGAGACAGGCTGCGATGGTTTCATATTCCTCAGACAAAAGAGGATGGACATCTGTCTTCAGCGATGCCAGAGCTGCCCCGACTGTCTGCCTCTCATTGTACAAGCACTGTAGCATCATAAAGGTGCTGTTCCAGCGAGTGTCCACCTCCTGTATGAGCTTCATCACAGCACACTTCATTTGCTGTCGCACCTGTTTGACTTTTTCTTTGCCGGCAGTGCTGGACCTAAAATAAGTCACCACTTTTTGTGCCTTTGTGCGCAGATCTGCTGGGCCAGGCGTTTGATCCAGGGATTTTTTTCACTACCAAATTGAATGCATGTGCAATGCAAACAACATGTCGTAAGGCGAGCTTGTTTGCAGTGGACACCATGTTTGCAGCCGCATCAGTCACTTGGCATTGAACCTTCCCCTCCAGTCCCCACTGCACCATCAGAGACCTCTGAGCAGCTGCAGTGTTTTCAGCAGTGTGGTCTTGGGGGAAAGGCAGCACTCCTCAAAGTAAAGTGGCCATCTTCATGTCATCAGCACACAGTGACACGTTACTGCCAGATAAGTATCCATATTGGTGGAGGTCCACATATTAGAGGTCAGACTGAATCCCTCCACGCTCTGCAGTTGAACCTTGGCTTTGACTATCTCCTCCTCATATTTCTTCTCCACCATCTTCTTCAGAGCCTGTCTGGAAGGCAGAGTGTATGTGGGGTCAAGCTTTCCCACAAACTCTTTGAAGCCTGGATCGTCCACAGTGGTCAAAGGCTGAGAGTCCTTCACCAACATGTTCACCAGAGCCTCATCCAGCTCCTGCTTTCAGTCCACTAAGACAGAATCAAACAAATAAAACTGTTATTTGACATCATGTTACTGTAATATTTTAGTGGTGTGTAGAGTTGTGTGAATAATCATATCTATTGAACATAACCTACCACGAACAGTGATCTCCTGCTTGTTTTCATGCATCGAGGACGTATTGTTATTATACACCACCTGCATGGAACAATGCAAGCACTGGACCTGTATGAAGAGTAATGATCAAACAAGAACACAAACTGTCAGGTCATAGAAAATCACTTAAATCACTGCACAGGCAACTGTACCTAACTTACAGGCTGCTACATGACTACCTTTTAAGTTGCTTGTTTCGTAATAAAGCACTCACCTTATTAGGACTGATCAGCTCAAAGTGTTCCCACATTTGAGAACGGCTTCTCTTCCTGGTTGGCTCCATGTTGATCCAAAAGCAGTGATGATGATGATGACAAGAACAACTCCAACAAACCCACATGTTGTTTGTTATGACAAGTGCCTTTAAGGTGCGTTTTGGCACGCAGAAACTTCCTGAAGCAAGTCTCGCGTCAGTGACTCATCTCGCAATATGAAGCGATTCATTCGGGACTGAAGCAGTCACTGCTTCATACGTTCTCACTTACGTCATTTGCTCTGCTGCAAAGCGAACTTTAAAGCAGTGGTTCAAAAAGAACGCAACAAGCTTGAAGCACGGATCGGCGCTTTGGTGTCAGACTGACATCACTACTGTCTACCCTTCTGCAGTGTCGGGACCCTAAGATAGGCGGCAATGGTGGGAGCTCTGGCCCCAGGAATACATTTAACATCATCCGACGTCTGTAACCTGACTTTGCGGGTGATAGAATCCCCTACCACTAAAGCCCGGCGTTTTGGCCTGGAGATAGGAGTGGAAGTCACTCGTGGGCTCAAAGAACTCACATCAGGCACATCCAAGGAAGAAAATCGGTTCACAGTTCACAGATGACTGTGATTTGGGTGCCACAAAGGGGCACTGAGCCCCACGTGACCTCCTCCGACTAACCACAGTCTGAAAACCGTCCTCCACAGCCGGCGTTTCTAGGCTGATGCCAATGGGCACGCCAGCCGGCCTAACACCAACCTCACCTGGAGAGCACGTAAGATCTATCTCCACTGAGCTAACAAGCTGTTCTAGCTTTTGGACACGGCTCTTTAGAAGAGCCACCCTTTCTTCCAGCATCACGCACAACAGTTACACCGAAAAGCTAACAGAAATATCAAAGAAACGGGCGGGGGGGGAGTCAACATAGCTAACACAAGCCACCCCCAAAATCCACACAAGAGTCCCGGCTTCCCCGCAGGAATGACGAGGTGACTGTTGATGTTGGCGGCAGCCCCCACGAGTTGCGGGCCTGGCGGGCGGCCTCTGACGAGTCGCTGGCCTGGTTAGTGACCTCCAACGAGCTATGCGCCTGGATGGGGGCACTGACACAGCCGTGAGCCTGGCCGGCGGACGGCAAACATGGCTGTGAGCTGCAGCAAGCGGTACAACAGTCTGCACAAACGCCGACCGTCTGCTTCTTGCCAGTCTTGATTTGTGTAGCACTAAAATTTGGTGCTCGACAAACCGACTCTGTGAAGGATAGAAAAGGTGAGGTAAGTCAGCAGCTACAACTAATATCCTTCAAAGGCACACACTATCAGCAACACATTCATGTCTGAATTTAAGCTTTATGTAAATGAGCAGCTTCTCACAACAGGTGGAGGATCATCTGTCCGCACGCCACGGCCGTGAGAAGCGAGCTGCACAACTCTCATCAATATTCACATATACTGCGTAACAAAATACCAAATTACTGTTAACAATTATTCAGACAATCAAATCACCTCTGATGTGTGCTGACAGCATGTGTCCCTCACCCGTCCTCCTTCACAGGCACGATGTGTCAAACCCAGGCGCGGCCCTCAGCGTCTCACAAACGAACATCACAAGGTCGAGTTCCCGGCAATTCTGCTCGAATCACACATGGCTTAAATGCAGAACGCCATCTCATTATCTGCTTCAGCTGAAAGTCTTTAAGGTTGCACGTGAGCATCATCCACAGGTGCTGCAAATCACGTTGATGAGGGTGAAGGACTCTTCTGCCAGCACCTTCTCCACAGACAATAAATCAGTTTGCATACCACCTGGAGAGCAAAGAAAAGAAAAGAACACCAAAATGTCCAGCCAAACCCCCCCAACACACAACAAATATTTGCTCATTTTGAAATGGATGCCTGCAACAGGTTTCAAAAAAGCTGTATTCTGTATTCTAAATCATTGTATTATGTTTTTATTCTTTTATTTATTTTTATTCAGTTTTATCTGTTGTGCTTGAAGCTGGGTCTATAACCGTATTGGCCTCTGCCTCAAAAAACACTTGTCACCCACATGTGGGCTCACCACCAGCAGGGAGCCTGTAAAGGGTCTGGAGCTCTGTTACGGGCAGTGGACAAATACCCACAAGGCATGTACGTGAAAAGGAAAAAAAAGAAAAAGAAAAAAGCTTCAAATGGAGAAAAAACAACAACCTGAAATATAGTGTCTCCACGTGACAATACTGTGAGACCGCTCAGAGTGTGGACCTTAAACTAAACTCTTCTTCACAGTATGAGTGAATGTTGAGGAGCAGTGATCTGTCTGATCTTCTCCTGTTCTTCAGTCTGCAGGCTGATTTCCACAGTCAGAGTTCAGCAGCCAAATCGCTGACAGACAGAACAAAACATTTCCTGGACCACAAGAATCCAACCTCAGGAGACCCACCGCAGAGTTCTGAGAGGGAAAAGAAAAACCATGAAGAGGAGGAGGAGGAGGAGGGAGTGTCCCTCAGAGTCTGAAGGACATGTAGACACCAAGAAGGTGATGAAGGGTTGCGGTAAGTGTCAAATAAATAAATGGACTGTATTTATATAGTGCTTTACAATAATGCCTCACGTTCACCCCGATGATCAGGCTGCTACCATACAATCGCTCATTACACACTCGGACCAACTAGGGGATTAAGGACCTTGCCCCAGGGCCCTTAGTGATTTTCCAGTCAGGCTGGGATTTGAACAGAGGATCCTCTGGTCTCAGGTCCAACACTTAACCACTAGATCATCACCTCCCCTAAAGTGTCAAAAATAATCACAAAATTATTTCACTTCCTGTGAAAATTGCGTCGTCCCCGTTTTATTTTGGACATAATAAATTCATTTTGTTGTCAAATTATTTGCTGTAACTGTATATTTAGCTCATAATTCACATTATTAATTAATGAGGTC
Organism: Thalassophryne amazonica; assembly: GCF_902500255.1. Taxonomy (NCBI): domain Eukaryota; kingdom Metazoa; phylum Chordata; class Actinopteri; order Batrachoidiformes; family Batrachoididae; genus Thalassophryne; species Thalassophryne amazonica. The sequence continues at coordinate 276,694 of NC_047125.1, forward strand.
ACTCAGCTGTTAACGTCTTTTTAATTTGGTCACTTTTGATTTGGTGAAGATCATTACATAAATAGATTTTAAGGTCAGGGGTCACAGTGTGTGCTGGTGTTGTGCATCTCAGAAAATCATGAAAAAGTTCAATAGTTTTTGTCAGGAATTGTAATTATTATATATTCTAGACTCATATATAAAAGAAAATGTTTGAAGCATTTTGAGTTCTTGTCCCCACAGAAATGAAACCTTCCCGATACGATATATTTCTTTGTCAATTTCAAAAACTGTTGCGTAAACGCGGCACCATTTCCGTCCCGCACTGAAAATGCTGTAGTTCCATATTCCTGGTTTGTATGTGGCGCTATAACGCTTCCACAAAAATGGAGAAGATGAGGTATTCCGGTGATGTCATAATAAGAGAACAGGTTAGAGACGAGGCTCCGTCAGGGGAAAAGTAGAAAAAAAGTGACAACTGCATATATTTAAAGCCTTCAGAAAAGAAATGAATTCCCAAAGGTGACATCTTCCAGAGGACACGGAAAACAATTAAGGGACTTTGAGAGAAACAGACGGTCAATCACCGAGCACGGACAGTGCTAGCTTAGATGCTCCTAATTGCGGCGACCAAGCAGCATGTGAGGCTTAAACGTCTCTGATAGACGAAATGAGAAAACTCAGCATTGAAAATACTCAGGGGCGTAAACAAACAGCACAGACTCGTGAGCGTTTGGGGAAAAAAGCTGTGTGTGATATTAAAGGGCACCCGGGTGACAACCAGCAAAGGATTTGTGGGCTGGAGGGGAGAGTGAATGAGGTGGAGGTGGGGGGGGGGCAGCGTCGCGTGTTATGGTACCTGCTACAACGTGAACAACATCTCACAGCTGTTTGTGATGATCTACAAAACAGGTTGAGACCAAACAACCTTCGAATATTCCAAATGCCTGAGGGGAGTGAACAAGGACAGGTGGTTGCTTTTGTAAAGGACCTGCTTCCCAAAGTGCTGAAGCTGCTTCCCAACCTGGATATTAAAGTTGAAAGAGCTCAGCACTCACTCCATCCTGACCGATGGACCCAGCTGCTCCGCCCAGATCAATCATCATCAGATTCCTCCACGCAGCAGTAAAAGACATCGTTCTACAGCAAGCATGGAGCCAAGGAAAGGTGATGTTTCAAGACAAGAGGATATTCTTCAATCAAGATTATTCTCCTGAGCTACAGAAGAAGAGGGCTGAGGTCCATGAAGTCATCAAGCAATTAAAGCAAAAGGACCTACAGGCAAAGTGCCTTCATCCAGCACGACTGAAGCTCAGGATGGACTTGGGAGAAAAAAACGTTTTCCACACTGATGAACGCCGCTGACACTCTGAGGTAGCTGAGTGTCCAGGTAGAGTGTGGAGAGAAGGAGCGCATCAAGGAGAGACTGACTGAAGGATGGAACATCAACGCAAAGAGGAAGAAAAACAACCCGCTGGTGACATCAGATCTGAAGGCCGAGATGGAAGAAGAAAAGGAGAACGAGGAGATATTAAATGACCTCATTGTGACTCGAGACGAGGGGACTCTTTGTTTACATGAGTAATTCACCCTCGCTAAGAAACGCACCTTACAGAAGTAGAACAGCAGAAATGAAAAAGAGGTTTATAGGAGCTCATACGGGCAACGCAAAATGGACTGCATTTATATATCACTTTTCCATCTGTATCAGACGCTCAAAGCACTTTACAGTAATGCCTCACATCCACCCCGATGTGAGGCTGCTGCCATGCAAGGTGCTCACTACACACCGGGAGCAACTAGGAGCTCAAGGACCTTGCTCAAGGGCTCTTAGTTATTTTCCAGTCAGGCTGGGATTTGAACTGAGGATCCTCTGGTCTGAATTCCAACACTTAACCACGAGAGCATCGCCTCCAACAAAAAGAGAGGAGTAGCTATACTCAGAGGGGTGACCCGCTGCTTCGGCCATTCAAACATTTACAAGGTTTTTACAAAGCTGAAGAAACAGAAAACAGGAAATCAAACACGACATTATAACAAAAGAACATCTGTTTGATGAGAAGTCCATACCAGCAGTTATGCCGCAGGCAGGGTCATCCAGCAGTCCTCGTGCTGTCAGTGGGCCTGTTCCCACGGCTGTGTCCATTCCAAACGCAGTGTGCAGTCTGTCAGTCCAGCATCCTGTGTTCGGTAGCTGTCCCGCTATCGGTACTTCAGACAGAGGGGAAAAGAGCGGAATCAGTCTCCCAGAAAAACTACACCTCAGCTGTAATTCATCAGCAGTACATCGAAAGGAAAGCAGAGAAAATACTAAGGTGATAGCTGGCCGCTATCCCTAAGCTTCACTAATGGTCCCAGAATTTAAAGTTGAGGCTGAGACCTGTTCCATAATTAATAAAAATGAATTTAAAAGGATAGGAACCATAGTTCCATACTATGCCAGTATGCTAGCCATACGAGAGGGAGAATAAATGCGTCTTAAGTCTGGACTTGAAAGTCTCCACAGAATCTGACTGTTTTATTGATGCAGGGAGATCATTCCACAGAACAAGGGCACGATAAGAGAAAGCTCTGTGACCCACAGACGTCTTATTCACCTTAGGGACACAAAGTAGTCCTGGACCCTGACAGCGCAGAGCCCGGGCCGGTACGTAGGGTTTAATTAGGTCAGCTAGGTAGGGAGGTGCCAGTCTGTGAACAATTTTATAGGCTAATAGCAGAACCTTAAAATCTGATCTCACTGGGACAGGAAGCCAGTGAAGAGACACCAAAATGGGTGTAATGTGGTCAAACTTTCTGCTTTGTGTTAAAAGTCTGGCTGCAGCATTTTGAACCAATTGGAGAGCCCTAATGCTGGACTGCGGTAAACCAGAAAATAGAACATTACAATAGTCCAATCTAGAAGAGATAAACGCATGAATCAGGGTCTCAGCATCAGCCATAGACAGGATGGGACGAATCTTCACTATATTTTGCAGATGGAAGAAAGCAGTCCTGGTAATATCTCTAATGTGGAGGTCAAAGGACAACGTAGGATAAAAAAATTACCCCAAGGTTCCTCACTTTGTCAGTGTGATTTACAACCCCAATTCCATTGAAGTTGGGACATTGTGTAAAATGTAATTAAAAACAGAATACAATGATTTTCAAATCCTCTTCAACCTATATTCAACTGAATACACCACAAAGACAAGATATTTAATGTTCAAACTGATAAACTTTATTGTTTTTGTGCAAATATTTGCTCATTTTGAAATGGATGCCTGTAACACATTTCAAAAAGCTGGGACAGTGGTATGTTTACACTGATGTGTTACATCACCTTTCCTTCTAACAACACTCAATAAGCGTTTGGGAACTGAGGACACTAATTGTTAAAGCTTTGTAGGTGGAATTCTTTCCCATTCTTGCTTGATGTACGACTTCAGTTCTTCAACAGTCCGGGGTCTCCATTGTCGTATTTTGCGCTTCATAATGTGCCACACATTTTCACTGGGCGACAGGTCTGGACTGCAGGCAGGCCAGTCTAGTACCCGCACTCTTTTACTACGAAGCCACGCTGTTGGAACACGTGCAGAATGTGGCTTGGCATTGTCTTGCTGAAATAAGCAGGGACGTCCCTGAAAAAGACGTTGCTTGGATGGCAGCATGTGTTGCTCCAAAACCTGGATGTACCTTTCAGCATTGATGGTGCCATTACAGATGTGTAAGTTGTCCATGTCATGGGCACTAACACACCCCCATACCATCACAGGGGATCAGAAGGCTTATTTATATGAACCTTATAATGTGCTACTTAAAACCCAATATAATGTGCGTGTAAGTACTAAGCTAGTGAAGTGCATTAAAAGGGTGTGAAATGTGAGACCGAACACCACGCAGCCAGAGGAAGGGAGAGGCACAGTGCAGGGAGCGGACCGCACATCCCAGCCCCACCGGTCTCCACAACCGACCCCATTCCCAAGGGAGGCACCAGGGCAACCACGAGACAGGGAGGCGGCGGGCAGTCCTGGGGGAAAACCAACCAACAAGGGAGCCAGGGAGTCAGGCAGCCAGAGAAGGATGAGCCACCCGACAGGGCACTCCCCCAACCCAGGGAAGGCATGAGATGAGGCCTAAGAGTGGCAGGGGCAACCGAGGAGCCGGAGGGAGAGACGGTTGCAACAAATTATATTTTAGACCGCCAACAGCTAGTAAGCTAAACCCAGATTTATAAATTAGAGCAACACCCCTGCATTTCTTTGTGTCATGAGGGACGTGACTAAATATGTACGCCAGTGGGCAGGCTTCATTTAGGGGGAGGACAGCAGTAGGTTTAAGCTAGGTTTCACATAAACCAATCATATCTAAGTGGTGCTGCATAATTGGATCGTTTGTCAACAGTGGTTTTGAGGACAGTGACCTTATGTTTATGAGACCCAAATGAAGGACGTCAGTGGGAGTGACAATTGACCATTGGGATTTGGGGGTGATTCCAGAGTAGTGTATATATAAGATGCCTAAGTTTCGGTGAAAGGAGTTCCACCCAGGAACCGTCACCTTATCGTGGTGGAGAGGTTTGTGTACCGTGATGGACCTGAGACCTGTGTTGTCTGGACCCTTTTTGCTCCTGGTAGGGTCTCCATAGTAAATTGGTCTCCGGAGAGGGGCCAGACTAATAATGATTTCACAATGATACCATGACAAAACAAGGCAGAGGAAACGTAACCCGGGCCGAGGAAGCCCAGGCCCCCATCTGGAGCCAGGCCTGAATGGAGGGCCCGTCAGCGAGCGGCTGGTGGCTGGTCTTGCCACGGTGCCCCATCGTCTCCGCCTTGTGGGCTCACCACCGCACCGGGAACCGCTGGTGTCGGATGCGCTGTCCCATGGTTGACAGTAAAAGTCAAGGGCCTCGGTGGACCAGACCCGGGCTAGCTCTGGGGGTGTGGAACATCACCTCACTGTGGGGGAAGGAGCCAGCACAGCCTTGGCTCTGGAACCACTCTTCTTGATAGACGTTGGACCTTATTCTTCTCTGGAGTTGCCCAGGATGGGAGGTGCTTGACAGGTGTGGGGATAGTCCCTGGCTGAGCGCCGCTACATTGGCGTTTACCCCAGTAGATGAGAGGGTTGCCTCCCTGTGCCTTCGGGTGGTGGGAGGGAAAACTCTGACTGTTGTTTTTTCAGGTGCAGGTGCATACGCACAATTTCTCGCTGATCTGACTTGGCAGCAGGAAAAGGGACATGACAGACGAGATGCTTCAATTGAAGTCTTTACCAGCGGGAGTGTTTACGTCCTGTCAGTCCCCTCCTGCCGTGAGAGTATTACCATCACCCTCCACTTCTGGATCAAGGATCCTGGATCAATGGCCTCAATTTTCACGTAACGTTGAGGCGGAGGTCTTTCAACGGGTCCCAGGCTCAACTGTGCACAGTTTTGCAGCTCACTGGCTCCTCTTCACCAGTCCTGGAGGGATATTGGCACCTGGCTCAAAGGACCAAGAATGTCAGAAAAATTTCTTGCTGTGCTGACTCAGCTGGAGGAAGAGGAAGACCAATGTCTTGATTCAACTGAAGTCTCTATTACCGCGGGAGTGCAATCACTGAAGGCTCATTAGTAAAACCTCAGATAATATACAGCCTGCATCACAGGAGGTTACCTAGCAACAGTTTCTCCAGTCATAACTTTCCCCACCCTTTCCAACACAGTTGCCGGACTTAATCAATCAATCAATCAATCAATTTTTTTATATAGCGCCAAATCACAACAAACAGTTGCCCCAAGGCGCTTTATATTGTAAGGCAAGGCCATACAATAATTATGTAAAACCCCAACGGTCAAAACGACCCCCTGTGAGCAAGCATTTGGCGACAGTGGGAAGGAAAAACTCCCTTTTAACAGGAAGAAACCTCCAGCAGAACCAGGCTCAGGGAGGGGCAGTCTTCTGCTGGGACTGGTTGGGGCTGAGGGAGAGAACCAGGAAAAAGACATGCTGTGGAGGGGAGCAGAGATCGATCACTAATGATTAAATGCAGAGTGGTGCATACAGAGCAAAAAGAGAAAGAAACAGTGCATCATGGGAACCCCCCAGCAGTCTACGTCTATAGCAGCATAAGTAAGGGATGGTTCAGGGTCACCTGATCCAGCCCTAACTATAAGCTTTAGCAAAAAGGAAAGTTTTAAGCCTAATCTTAAAAGTAGAGAGGGTGTCTGTCTCCCTGATCTGAATTGGGAGCTGGTTCCACAGGAGAGGAGCCTGAAAGCTGAAGGCTCTGCCTCCCATTCTACTCTTACAAACCCTAGGAACTACAAGTAAGCCTGCAGTCTGAGAGCGAAGCGCTCTATTGGGGTGATATGGTACTGCGAGGTCCCTAAGATAAGATGGGACCTGATTATTCAAAACATTATAAGTAAGAAGAAGAACTTTAAATTCTATTCTAGAATTAACAGGAAGCCAATGAAGAGAGGCCAATATGGGTGAGATATGCTCTCTCCTTCTAGTCCCCATCAGTACTCTAGCTGCAGCATTTTGAATGAACTGAAGGCTTTTTAGGGAACTTTTAGGACAACCTGATAATAATGAATTACAATAGTCCAGCCTAGAGGAAATAAATGCATGAATTAGTTTTTCAGCATCACTCTGAGACAAGACCTTTCTGATTTTAGAGATATTGCGTAAATGCAAAAAAGCAGTCCTACATATTTGTTTAATATGCGCTTTGAATGACATATCCTGATCAAAAATGACTCCAAGATTTCTCACAGTATTACTAGAGGTCAGGGTAATGCCATCCAGAGTAAGGATCTGGTTAGACACCATGTTTCTAAGATTTGTGGGGCCAAGTACAATAACTTCAGTTTTATCTGAGTTTAAAATCAGGAAATTAGAGGTCATCCATGTCTTTATGTCTGTAAGACAATCCTGCAGTTTAGCTAATTGGTGTGTGTCCTCTGGCTTCATGGATAGATAAAGCTGGGTATCATCTGCGTAACAATGAAAATTTAAGCAATACCGTCTAATAAGACTGCCTAAGGGAAGCATGTATAAAGTGAATAAAATTGGTCCTAGCACAGAACCTTGTGGAACTCCATAATTAACTTTAGTCTGTGACGAAGATTCCCCATTTGATTCCCACAAGATTCCCACATGAACAAATTGTAATCTATTAGACAAATATTCAAACCACCGCAGTGCAGTGCCTTTAATACCTATGGCATGCTCTAATCTCTGTAATAAAATTTTATGGTCAACAGTATCAAAAGCAGCACTGAAGTCTAACAGAACAAGCACAGAGATGAGTCCACTGTCCGAGGCCATAAGAAGATCATTTGTAACCTTCACTAATGCTGTTTCTGTACTATGATGAATTCTAAAACCTGACTGAAACTCTTCAAATAGACCATTCCTCTGCAGATGATCAGTTAGCTGTTTTACAACTACCCTTTCAAGAATTTTTGAGAGAAAAGGAAGGTTGGAGATTGGCCTATAATTAGCTAAGATAGCTGGGTCAAGTGATGGCTTTTTAAGTAATGGTTTAATTACTGCCACCTTAAAAGCCTGTGGTACATAGCCAACTAACAAAGATAGATTGATCATATTTAAGATCGAAGCATTAAATAATGGTAGGGCTTCCTTGAGCAGCCTGGTAGGAATGGGGTCTAATAGACATGTTGATGGTTTGGATGAAGTAACTAATGAAAATAACTCAGACAGAACAATCGGAGAGAAAGAGTCTAACCAAATACCGGCATCACTGAAAGCAGCCAAAGATAACGATACGTCTTTGGGATGGTTATGAGTAATTTTTTCTCTGATAGTTAAAATTTTGTTAGCAAAGAAAGTCATGAAGTCATTACTAGTTAAAGTTAATGGAATACTCAGCTCAATAGAGCTCTGACTCTTTGTCAGCCTGGCTACAGTGCTGAAAAGAAACCTGGGGTTGTTCTTATTTTCTTCAATTAGTGATGAGTAGAAAGATGTCCTAGCTTTACGGAGGGCTTTTTTATAGAGCAACAGACTCTTTTTCCAGGCTAAGTGAAGATCTTCTAAATTAGTGAGACGCCATTTCCTCTCCAACTTATGGGTTATCTGCTTTAAGCTACGAGTTTATGAGTTATACCATGGAGTCAGGCACTTCTGATTTAAAGCTCTCTTTTTTAGAGGAGCTACAGCATCCAAAGTTGTCTTCAATGAGGATGTAAAACTATTGACGAGATACTCTATCTCACTTACAGAGTTTAGGTAGCTACTCTGCACTGTGTTGGTATATGGCATTAGAGAACATAAAGAAGGAATCATATCCTTAAACGTAGTTACAGCGCTTTCTGAAAGACTTCTAGTGTAATGAAACTTATTCCCCACTGCTGGGTAGTCCATCAGAGTAAATGTAAATGTTATTAAGAAATGATCAGACAGAAGGGAGTTTTCAGGGAATACTGTTAAGTCTTCTATTTCCATACCATAAGTCAGAACAAGATCTAAGATATGATTAAAGTGGTGGGTGGACTCATTTACTTTTTGAGCAAAGCCAATAGAGTCTAATAATAGATTAAATGCAGTGTTGAGGCTGTCATTCTCAGCATCTGTGTGGATGTTAAAATCGCCCACTATAATTATCTTATCTGAGCTAAGCACTAAGTCAGACAAAAGGTCTGAAAATTCACAGAGAAACTCACAGTAACGACCAGGTGGACGATAGATAATAACAAATAAAACTGTTTTTTGGGACTTCCAATTTGGATGGACAAGACTAAGAGTCAAGCTTTCAAATGAATTAAAGCTCTGTCTAGGTTTTTGATTAATTAATAAGCTGGAATGGAAGATTGCTGCTAATCCTCCTCCTCGGCCCGTGCTACGAGCATTCTGACAGTTAGTGTGACTCGGGGGTGTTGACTCATTTAAACTAACATATTCATCCTGCTGTAACCAGGTTTCTGTAAGGCAGAATAAATCAATATGTTGATCAATTATTATATCATTTACCAACAGGGACTTAGAAGAGAGAGACCTAATGTTTAATAGACCACATTTAACTGTTTTAGTCTGTGGTGCAGTTGAAGGTGCTATATTATTTTTTCTTTTTGAATTTTTATGCTTAAATAGATTTTTGCTGGTTATTGGTGGTCTGGGAGCAGGCACCGTCTCTACGGGGATGGAGTAATGAGGGGATGGCAGGGGGAGAGAAGCTGCAGAGAGGTGTGTAAGACTACAACTCTGCTTCCTGGTCCCAACCCTGGATAGTCACTGTTTGGAGGATTTAAGAAAATTGGCCAGATTTCTAGAAATGAGAGCTGCTCCATCCAAAGTGGGATGGATGCCGTCTCTCCTAACAAGACCAGGTTTTCCCCAGAAGCTTTGCCAATTATCTATGAAGCCCACCTCATTTTTTGGACACCACTCAGACAGCCAGCAATTCAAGGAGAACATGCGGCTAAACATGTCACTCCCGGTCTGATTGGGGAGGGGCCCAGAGAAAACTACAGAGTCCGACATTGTTTTTTGCAAAGTTACACACCGATTTAATGTTAATTTTAGTGACCTCCGATTGGCGTAACCGGGTGTCATTACTGCCGACGTGAATTACAATCTTACCAAATTTACGCTTAGCCTTAGCCAGCAGTTTCAAATTTCCTTCAATGTCGCCTGCTCTGGCCCCCGGAAGACAATTGACTATGGTTGCTGGTGTCGCTAACTTCACATTTCGCAAAACAGAGTCACCAATAACCAGAGTTTGATCCTCGGCGGGTGTGTCGTCGAGTGGGGAAAAACGGTTAGAGATGTGAACGGGTTGGCGGTGTACACGGGGCTTCTGTTTAGGGCTCCGCTTCCTCCTCACAGTCACCCAGTCAGCCTGCTTTCCCGGCTGCTCGGGATCTGCCAGGGGGTAACTAACGGCGGCTAAGCTACCGATTATTAATCACAATAATTCCTCACATTGGGGTGAATGTGAGGCATTATTTGTAAAGCGCTTTGAGTGTCTGATGCAGATGGAAAAGTGCTATATAAATGCAGTCCATTTACTTACCTAACCCAAGGTTGGCCAAAACAAATATATTTTTCTCAAATGGGGGAGAGAGGCCTTCTTTTATCTTTTGCTCCTTGAAGATTGTCTCTTGACATCTCACATGAAAACCTTCAGAATTAAACTGTCTTATTAGAATTTAACAATTAACACAAATATGCAACATTTCCGTTCATGATAATAATGAAAATTAATAAAACACAAGAACTTTTCCAACAGCACCGAACAGCAGTTTAGAATATTCTCCCTTCTTGGAGTCCCTGAATGGAATTTTGTATGGGGCTCTGGTGGGGAGATCCATTGTTCTGCTGGGGGCCTTCAGTACACATGTGGGCAATGACAGAGACACCTGAAGAGGTGTGATTAGGAGGAACGGCCTCCCCGATCTAAACCCGAGCGGTCATTTTTTTAATTTGACTTCTGTGCTAGTCACGGACTGTCCATAACGAACACCATGTTCGAACATAAGGATGCTCATAAGTGTACATGTTACCAGAGCACCCTAGGCTGAAGGTCGATTATTAATTTTGTGATCGTATTATCTGATCTGAGGCCGCATGTTCTGGACACTCGGGTGAAGAGAGAGGCAGAGCTGCCAACTGATCACCATCTGGTGGTGAGTTGGATCAGAGGGTGGGGGAGGATTTTGGACAGACCTGGTGAACACAAATGGCTAGTGCGGGTGAACTGGGAATGTCTGCAGGAGCCCACTGTCCGACAGATTTTCAACTCACACTTCCAGTGGAGCTTTTCTAACATCCCTGTGGAGGTTGGGAGCATTGAACCAGAATTGGCAATGTTCAAAGCTTCCATTGCTGAAGCTGCAGCAGGGAGCTGTGGCCTGAAGGTCTTAGGTGCCTGAAGGGGCGGCAACCCTCGAACACCATGGTGGACACCGGTGGTCAGTGAAGCTGTCCGACTGAGGAGTCCTTTCAGGATATGTTATCTTGGAGGGCTCTGGAGGCAATTGCAAGGTACCGACATGCCCAAAGGGTGGCAGCCTCTGTTATGGGTGAGGCAAAGCAGTGGCTGTGGGAGGAGTTTGGAGTAACCATGTAGAAGGAGTTTCGGTCAGCACCAAGGTGCTTCTGGCGGACCGTGAGGCACCTCAGGAGGGGAAAACAGGGAACCATCCAAGATGTCTACAGTAAGGATAGAACTCCCTTTACCTCAACCGAGGATGTCATTAGGCACTGGAAGGAACACTTTGAGGAACTCCTGCATGAAACCAGAGTGCCCTCTATAGTAGGGCAGAGCTGGAAGCTGATGGAGGATTATCATCATTTTCCCTGGTGGAAGTCACTGAGGTAAGCCAAACAACTCCGCAATGGCAACGTCTCAGGGGTTGATGATATCCGTCCAGAAATGATGAAGGCTCTGTGTGTGGAGGAACTGTCTTGGATGAGACGTCTCTTTGACATTGCCTTGAGGTCTCAGACAGTGCTTAAGGAGTAGCCAACTGGGGTAGTGGTCCCCATATTTAAAAAATGGGACCAGAGAGTGTCTGCCCACTACAGGGGCATCACACTACTCAGCCTCCCTGGTAAAATCTACTCCAGGGTGCTAGAAAGGAGGGTTTGGCTGATCGTCAAACCTTGGATTTAACAGGAACAATGCAGGTTCCGCCCTGGTCGTGGAACAACCAACCAGCGCTTCACTCTCACAAGTAGACTGAAGGGGGCCTGGGAGTAGGACCATCCAGTCTACATGTGTTTTGTGGACTTGGAGAAGGCGTATGATCGGGTACCCTGGGAGATTGAGTGGGCGGTGCTGCAGGAGTATGGAGTGAGGGGGGGCCCCTTCTCAGGGCCATCCAATTTCTGTACTCGCAAAGCGAGAGCTGTGATCGAGTGCTCAGCAGTAAGTCAGACTTGTTTCCGGGGGGGGGGGTTGGCCTCCACCAGGGCTGCACCTTGTCACCGCTCCATTTTGTGATATTCATGGATAGGATATCGAGACATAGTTGGGGGGGGAGGGTTTCCAGTTTGGTGGGCTTGGGGTCTCATCACTGCTTTTAGCAGATGATGTGGTCCTGTTTGCTTCATTGGCCGGTGACCTCCAACACTCACTGGATCAGTTTACAGCTGAGTGTGAAGCGGCTGAGATGAGGATCAGCACCTATAAATCTGAAGCCATGGTTCTCAGCAGGAAACCGATGGATTTCCAACTCTGGGTAGGGAATGAGGTCTTGCCCCAAGTGAAGGAGTTCAAGTACCTTGGGGTCTTGTTCATGAGTGAGGGGACAATGGAGTGAGAGATTGGCCGGAGAATTGGCGCAGCAGGGGCGGTATTGCATTTGCTCTACCATGCTGTTATGACGAAAAGGGAGCTGAGCCAAATGGTGAAGCGCTCGATCTACTGGTCAATCTTCGTTCCTACTCTTATCTATGGTCATGAGGGTTGGGTCATGACTGAAAAAAGTAGATCGCGGGTACAAGTGGCTGGTGTCTCCCTTAGAGATAGGGTGAGAAGCTCAGTCATCCGTCAGTAGCTCTGAGTAGAGCCACTCCTCCTTCGTGTTGAAAGTAGCCAGTTGAGGTGGTTCGGGCATCTGATAAGGATGCCCCCTTGGCGCCTCCGTAGGGAGGTGTTCCAGGCTTGCTTGCCTCTACTGGTGGTTGGCTCTCACTGCGGTATTGTATCACTTCCTGTTCCGGAGCACAGCGGTGTTTTTCTGTATCTGTTAGCTGTTTAATCTGCGCAGTTAGATTGATCTAGTTATCTAGATTACGATTTGTTTCCCATTGTAATCTTTACGTGCCTTAACTAAAGCACTCATTCTGCTGAATCACCTCTAAATTATTTACACATTATTCACTTTGCGTGTTTTTAGGAATCCGCTAGCTTAGCGTAGCTACTAGCTCTTAGCCGATTTAGCATGGCGGCTTCTCCTGTCTCTCCCGCACTTTTCTGCTCTGGGTGTGAAATGTTTAGTTATTCCTCGGCCTCCTTTAGCAGTAATGGTACTTGTAATAAGTGTAGCTTATTCGTAGCTTTGGAGGCCAGGCTGGGCGAATTGGAGACTCGGCTCCGCACCGTGGAAAATTCTACAGCTAGCCAGGCCCCTGTAGTCGGTGCGGACCAAGGTAGCTTAGCCGCCGTTAGTTCCCCTCTGGCAGATCCCGAGCAGCCGGGAAAGCAGGCTGACTGGGTGACTGTGAGGAGGAAGCGTAGCCCTAAACAGAAGCCCCGTGTACACCGCCAACCCGTTCACATTTCTAACCGTTTTTCCCCACTCGACGACACACCCGCCGAGGATCAAACTCTGGTTATTGGCGACTCTGTTTTGAGAAATGTGAAGTTAGCGACACCAGCAACCATAGTCAATTGTCTTCCGGGGGCCAGAGCAGGCGACATTGAAGGAAATTTGAAACTGCTGGTTAAGGCTAAGCGTAATTTGGTAAGATTGTAATTCACGTCGGCAGTAATGACACCCGGTTACGCCAATCGGAGGTCACTAAAATTAACATTAAATCGGTGTGTAACTTTGCAAAAACAATGTCGGACTCTGTAGTTTTCTCTGGGCCCCTCCCCAATCAGACCGGGAGTGACATGTTTAGCCGCATGTTCTCCTTGAATTGCTGGCTGTCTGAGTGGTGTCCAAAAAATGAGGTGGGCTTCATAGATAATTGGCAAAGCTTCTGGGGAAAAACCTGGTCTTGTTAGGAGAGACGGCATCCATCCCACTTTGGATGGAGCAGCTCTCATTTCTAGAAATCTGGCTAATTTTCTTAAATCCTCCAAACCGTGACTATCCAGGGTTGGGACCAGGAAGCAGAGTTGTAGTCTTACACACCTCTCTGCAGCTTCTCTCCCCCTGCCATCCCCTCATTACCCCATCCCCGTAGAGACGGTGCCTGCTCCCAGACTACCAATAACCAGCAAAAATCTATTTAAGCATAAAAATTCAAAAAGAAAAAATAATATAGCACCTTCTACTGCACCACAGACTAAAACAGTTAAATGTGGTCTAATAACATTAGGTCTCTCTCTTCTAAGTCCCTGTTGGTAAATGATATAATAATTGATCAACATATTGATTTATTCTGCCTAACAGAAACCTGGTTACAGCAGGATGAATATGTTAGTTTAAATGAGTCAACACCCCCGAGTCACACTAACTGTCAGAATGCTCGTAGCACGGGCCGGGGCGGTGGATTAGCAGCAATCTTCCATTCCAGCTTATTAATTAATCAAAAACCCAGACAGAGCTTTAATTCATTTGAAAGCTTGTCTCTTAGTCTTGTCCATCCAAATTGGAAGTCCCAAAAACCAGTTTATTTGTTATTATCTATCGTCCACCTGGTCGTTACTGTGAGTTTCTCTGTGAATTTTCAGACCTTTTGTCTGACTTAGTGCTTAGCTCAGATAAGATAATTATAGTGGGCGATTTTAACATCCACACAGATGCTGAGAATGACAGCCTCAACACTGCATTTAATCTATTATTAGACTCTATTGGCTTTGCTCAAAAAGTAAATGAGTCCACCCACCACTTTAATCATATCTTAGATCTTGTTCTGACTTATGGTATGGAAATAGAAGACTTAACAGTATTCCCTGAAAACTCCCTTCTGTCTGATCATTTTTTAATAACATTTACATTTACTCTGATGGACTACCCAGCAGTAGGGAATAAGTTTCATTACACTAGAAGTCTTTCAGAAAGCGCTGTAACTAGGTTTAAGGATATGATTCCTTCTTTATGTTCTCTAATGCCATATAACAACACAGTGCAGAGTAGCTACCTAAACTCTGTAAGGGAGATAGAGTATCTCGTCAATAGTTTTACATCCTCATTGAAGACAACTTTGGATGCTGTAGCTCCTCTGAAAAAGAGAGCTTTAAATCAGAAGTGTCTGACTCCATGGTATAACTCTCAAACTCGTAGCTTAAAGCAGATAACCCGTAAGTTGGAGAGGAAATGGCGTCTCACTAATTTAGAAGATCTTCACTTAGCCTGGAAAAAGAGTCTGTTGCTCTATAAAAAAGCCCTCCGTAAAGCTAGGACATCTTTCTACTCATCACTAATTGAAGAAAATAAGAACAACCCCAGGTTTCTTTTCAGCACTGTAGCCAGGCTGACAAAGAGTCAGAGCTCTATTGAGCTGAGTATTCCATTATCTTTAACTAGTAATGAGTTCATGACTTTCTTTGCTAACAAAATTTTAACTATTAGAGAAAAAATTACTCATAACCATCCCAAAGACGTATCGTTATCTTTGGCTGCTTTCAGTGATGCCGGTATTTGGTTAGACTCTTTCTCTCCGATTGTTCTGTCTGAGTTATTTTCATTAGTTACTTCATCCAAACCATCAACATGTTTATTAGACCCCATTCCTACCAGGCTGCTCAAGGAAGCCCTACCATTATTTAATGCTTCGATCTTAAATATGATCAATCTATCTTTGTTAGTTGGCTATGTACCACAGGCTTTTAAGGTGGCAGTAATTAAACCATTACTTAAAAAGCCATCACTTGACCCAGCTATCTTAGCTAATTATAGGCCAATCTCCAACCTTCCTTTTCTCTCAAAAATTCTTGAAAGGGTAGTTGTAAAACAGCTAACTGATCATCTGCAGAGGAATGGTCTATTTGAAGAGTTTCAGTCAGGTTTTAGAATTCATCATAGTACAGAAACAGCATTAGTGAAGGTTACAAATGATCTTCTTATGGCCTCGGACAGTGGACTCATCTCTGTGCTTGTTCTGTTAGACCTCAGTGCTGCTTTTGATACTGTTGACCATAAAATTTTATTACAGAGATTAGAGCATGCCATAGGTATTAAAGGCACTGCGCTGCGGTGGTTTGAATCATATTTGTCTAATAGATTACAATTTGTTCATGTAAATGGGGAATCTTCTTCACAGACTAAAGTTAATTATGGAGTTCCACAAGGTTCTGTGCTAGGACCAATTTTATTCACTTTATATATGCTTCCCTTAGGCAGTATTATTAGACGGTATTGCTTAAATTTTCATTGTTACGCAGATGATACCCAGCTTTATCTATCCATGAAGCCAGAGGACACACACCAATTAGCTAAACTGCAGGATTGTCTTACAGACATAAAGACATGGATGACCTCTAATTTCCTGCTTTTAAACTCAGATAAAACTGAAGTTATTGTTCTTGGCCCACAAATCTTAGAAACATGGTGTCTAACCAGATCCTTACTCTGGATGGCATTACCCTGACCTCTAGTAATACTGTGAGAAATCTTGGAGTCATTTTTGATCAGGATATGTCATTCAAAGCGCATATTAAACAAATATGTAGGACTGCTTTTTTGCATTTACGCAATATCTCTAAAATCAGAAAGGTCTTGTCTCAGAGTGATGCTGAAAAACTAATTCATGCATTTATTTCCTCTAGGCTGGACTATTGTAATTCATTATTATCAGGTTGTCCTAAAAGTTCCCTAAAAAGCCTTCAGTTAATTCAAAATGCTGCAGCTAGAGTGCTGACGGGGACTAGAAGGAGAGAGCATATCTCACCCATATTGGCCTCTCTTCATTGGCTTCCTGTTAATTCTAGAATAGAATTTAAAATTCTTCTTCTTACTTATAAGGTTTTGAATAATCAGGTCCCATCTTATCTTAGGGACCTCATAGTACCATATCACCCCAATAGAGCGCTTCGCTCTCAGACTGCAGGCTTACTTGTAGTTCCTAGGGTTTGTAAGAGTAGAATGGGAGGCAGAGCCTTCAGCTTTCAGGCTCCTCTCCTGTGGAACCAGCTCCCAATTCAGATCAGGGAGACAGACACCCTCTCTACTTTTAAGATTAGGCTTAAAACTTTCCTTTTTGCTAAAGCTTATAGTTAGGGCTGGATCAGGTGACCCTGAACCATCCCTTAGTTATGCTGCTATAGACGTAGACTGCTGGGGGGTTCCCATGATGCACTGTTTCTTTCTCTTTTTGCTCTGTATGCACCACTCTGCATTTAATCATTAGTGATCGATCTCTGCTCCCCTCCACAGCATGTCTTTTTCCTGGTTCTCTCCCTCAGCCCCAACCAGTCCCAGCAGAAGACTGCCCCTCCCTGAGCCTGGTTCTGCTGGAGGTTTCTTCCTGTTAAAAGGGAGTTTTTCCTTCCTACTGTAGCCAAGTGCTTGCTCACAGGGGGTCGTTTTGACCGTTGGGGTTTTACATCATTATTGTATGGCCTTGCCTTACAATATAAAGCGCCTTGGGGCAACTGTTTGTTGTGATTTGGTGCTATATAAAAAAAAAATTGATTGATTGATTGATGTCCACCTGGGAGGAGAAACCAGGGAAGACCCAGGACTAGGTGGAGAGATCATATCTCCACACTGGCCTGGGAACGCCTCAGGATCCCCCAGTCAGAGATGGTCAATGTGGCCCGGGAAAGGGAAGTCTGGGGTCCCCTGCTGGAGCTGTTGCCCCCGCGACCCGATCCCGCATAAGAGGTTGAAGATGAGTGAGAGAGTGAGTGAAAGTTTGTTAAAAATGGCGACTGTCAGTGTAGTTTGTCATGTAACCCAGAGGAATGCTGGGAACTGCTGTGTGACAGCATGTTGTTGTGTCTGTGTGAAGGTGAGGACGCAGAGGAGGGGGCTTCGATCCAGACCAGAACTCAGAGGTGAGACCAGGATCTGTGACTGTGGACTGCGTCAGAGGTCAGCGCTCACATCGCCGCACCATCATTATTCAGGCTCAGCGCTGTTCCATTTGCTGTGTGTTCCAGGTCACAGCGGGGCCGAGCACGTGGACCTGAACCCAGCTACGTGTCCTTGAAGAGTGACCGTTCAAAAGGCATTGGGGCTGATTTTAAACGGAGGTATTTATATGATGGACATTAAACTGTGACCTGCTGTAAAGATATTTACAGTTATTTGTCCTTCAAACATTATTTATGATCATGTTTTCTGATCTTTAATAAACAGTTGGTGCTGTTTGTCTTTCAGCATCCATCAGAGTCCAGACCCGTCTGGACCTGGACCCAGCTGTGTGTCCCTGAACAGTGACTGGTCCATGGAGAAACCTCCTCCTGATTTTAGAGGACAGCGTCCCTCTGCTAGACAGACGTGAGCTCTGACTGACTCTAACATGTTTCTGTCTTTATGATGTCATGATTATTCATCCTCTGAATTTGATCATAAACAGGAGTTTTCATTAATTAATTAATAGTAAACTGAATCTAGCTTGAAGATGAGAGACTGTTGGACTGGAGGATTTGCAGACATGGACACAGCTGGTGTCCTGGCAGTGTTTGACGTCTGAGGATGCTCTGATTGTCTTCCAGAGGAGTCGTAGTGCACGGCCTGATTTAAATTCAGGACCTGAGGGGACACACAGAGACTTTGTCTTTTTTTAATCTGGGTCCTGTACTCTGGGGATTGTTGGTCTGCTTACAGAGGAGTTGAAGCACTTTGTTCATCCCCAAATCATCTCAAGTCTCCACAAGACGTTAGACACATTTGAGGACATAGTCACACTGTGTGATCCTCACCGTGGCCAAGCACCTTTGACCCCAAACTCCAGCTGGTTTGACTCATTTTGAAGGCTCTGTGCTGAACCTGGTCCACTTACAGAGGACCTCCAGAGATGGGTTCAGTTGGACTAGGCCACTGGACACACGTAGTGTGACTGCCTGTGAACAAGGACAGTCCTCTCTGTATCTCTGATATCTGACATGACTTCATTGAACAGTTCCAACAAATATTTGTCCTCCTTGGACCCGACAGTCTTCACTTCATTCAGGAGAGTTTACAGATGAGGTCACAATGATCGGCCGCCAAAATCCACATGTGCTGTTTGAACAGAGCAAAGAATTTTCAACGCAGCGTTTCTAAACATCTTGCTTTGATTTTGGACGCTGACATTATTTTACTTGTTGCTTCCCAGTGTTTTCCTGTGACTCGAGTGTCTTCTGTTGGTCCTCTGAACCACCGTTTTCTCCTCCCACAATCCTCTGGAAGTCTGTGAACCTTCTGGCCCGTTTGTCTGTGTCCCTGTTTGTACCTCAGTAAACGATGCATTCCTTCCTGTTGTCTTTTTCAATCTTGATCGCTAAAATATTGTGTAAACATGATGAAGTATTTTGGTCACAAGTTAGCTGTGCTGACGTCCAGGCTGGTCCTTGGGAGGGACTTGTCCTCCAGGTAGTCCGGTGTTCACAGTGACGAATGGCCAAAAGGACAATCAGGAGGAGAAGTCCAGAATCACAACTAAACAGACCACACGAGTCAAATCCAGATTAGACACTGAAGTAGGACTTACCCCAGTTGTCCTCTGAACCTTGAGGACTGAGATGGTTGTTCCTGACCCTCTCAGACAAAGTCGTCTCTCATGACCAGTTCTCATCATCTCTGGGTGATTGTGGAATTCATCGTCATGAATTAGTGAAAAATCTTCGTGTGATTTTAGGTCCAACATTGTCTTTGGGCCTGCATCTTCAAGAGGTGACTGAGACGGACTGTCTTCATGTCCACAGCATTTAAAAGACTCGACCTGGTGATGTCCAATGGTCCCACACTGATTCATGATTGTTTTCCGATCCATAAAAGTAGAAGATTTTCAGAAAACGACAACCAGGTTTGACCCAGACTGAGGGTGTTTGGACGTGTCTCTCCTTCAGTTGTCTTCTTGTAGCTACAGGAGCAGATTCTCAGGTTTTGTTTGACATCAGATGGTGAGTTAGGGACAGACCTTGTTAAACCTTGTGACCCTCATGTCTCTTCTCAGGATACTTTATAATTTAAGTTGTTTAAACGGACAGAAGACAAATGATTTGACTGATTGACATTTTAAGAAAAGCTTCCAGTTGGACAGAATATATCAGTTTCTACAGAAAGGACAGAATTTACATCTGGAAGCTGTGAGGAAACTTTCCAGCCTCAGTGTGGAAAAGCCACAGTTTAGACTTTGGGGTCTTGAACCTCGTTGGATCCTTGGACCCTGTGGTGGTCAAAGTCCACAGCTGGTTTGCTGCTTTCAGGACCATCTGATCTGGACAGAAAGAGATGACTTTGAGGAAATCGTGTTCACGTTTAAGGCGTGCAGAGATTTCCCGACCTGCTGGAGAATGGACTCAGTGAGAGCGACTTAGAATCCCGTAGAGGGAGGAGGAGGTTCATTGGTACCAGCAAGCTTTGAGGAGACAGAACAGGACGTGGACATCTGTCAAATAACAGCAGCTGCATGAACGGATCCCGAGTTCCTGATCAGTCAGTTTGATCCTCACTGCAGACACCAGAAACACAGACAGGAAGTCAACATTTAACATCTTCAGTCAGGATCAAAGCTCTTCATTTAGTGGTACTGACGGAGGAGCCGTCACTGTTTCTGGCACGGCGGGCCGTCCTGCCAAGACGGGGGACCAACAAGAAGACCATGAAAACCAGTTTGAGTGTTCAGATCAATGATGCAGGTTGAGGTGAACTTGAAGCTGTTTGTGTTCAGACATCATGTGAGTAAACTGTTTCTGATTGGTCCACAGAGTGAAGCAGCAGAGCTCAGAGGTTCTCAGGGTTCCATCTGCTCAGCAGCATCAAAGACGCCTGAACCACATGTTTACGGTCTGTTGACGTCCATCTGATGTCCTCATTGGACAGTTTGTTCATAATGTCTCCATGCTGCAGCAACAAACACTTTGATGATGTTTATTCTCTCATTCATGTTCATCAGTGCATCATTCATGGCTTCATCAACACTGACAGACTTATTAGGGGTCCAATCCCGGCAGGGCTGGGGACAGCAGTTACAAAGCAACAGTTAGGCCACACCTATTTGCGCCATGATAGTTTTTTCCACAAATATACATCACTGATTATTTTTTTTTTCCAGACACAACCCAGACCGTTGTTCTGTTCAACACCAAACTTTGCACACAGAGTCTACTGGACCTCAGAAGCTTAAGTTATTAAAATGAGTGTGATGGGCCGCAACCTACCTGAGAAATAAAGGGCGAACTTTCTGTTACAACCACGCAAGACAGGAAGTTAGACTTGCTTTCGTGATTGTAACTCCGATTTCCACAAAACTCATGTGGCTGATGAGTAGTACAGTGAGGGAGCCTGATTAAAAGAGTTTCAATTGGACATGAGGGGGCACAATCAGCCTCTACTTTCTGTATCTCAAAACTGGCTAATTGGAATTGTACCACATTTGACAGGAATAATCTTGAGACAGGTCTTACTTGAAATGTACAACCCCAATTCCAATGAAGTTGGGACGTTGTGTAAAATGTAAATACAAACAGAATACAATGATTTTCAAATCCTCTTCAACCTATATTCAATTGAATACACCACAAAGACAAGATATTTAATATTTTAACTTTGTTTTTTTGTACAAATATTTGCTCATTTTGAAATGGATGCCTGCAGCACGTTTCAAAAAAGCTGGGACGGTGGTATGTTTACCACTGTGTTACATCACCTTTCTTTCTAACAACACTCAACTTCAACCACTGATCTGGAATCGGGTCGCGGGGGCAACAGCTCCAGCAGGCGACCCCAGACTTCCCTTGCCTGTGCCACATTGATCACCTCTGACTGGGGGATCCTGTGGTGTTCCAAGGCCAGTGTGGAGATATAATCTCTCCACCTAGTCCTCGGGAGGCGCCCAGGAGGCATCCTTAACAGATGCCCGAACAACCTCAACTGGCTCCTTTCAACACGAAGGAGCAGCAGCTCTACTCCAAGCTCGCCATGGATGACTAAACTTCTCACCTTATCTCTAAGGGAGACACCAGCCACCCCCCTAAGGAAGCCCATTTCAGCCACTTGGACCCGCAATCTAGTTAATTCAGTTATGACCCAACCCTCGTGACCAGTGAAGTAGGAACGAAGATTGACCAGTAGATTGAGAGCTTTGCCTTTTGGCTTAGCTCCCTTTTCGTCACAACCGTATGGTAGAGCGAATACAACACCACCCCTGCTGCACTGATTCTTCGGCCAATCTCACGCTCCATTGTCCCCTCACTTGTGAACAAGACCCCAAGGTACTTGAATGCCTTCACTTGGGGCAAGACCATATTCCCTACCTGTAGTAGGCAATCCATCGGTTTCCTACTGAGAACCATGGCGTCATTGTTCCTGTATGTGATATGATCTGATTTTGACTGTGATATGGTCTGACTTTGTTTGCCTGTGAAAGTGATTTATTGTGCGAGAGGAATTTTATAATATTGTCCAATTTTATTGTTAATTTATTTGATGTACCCAGGGACTGCGAATGGAAATGAGCTATTTAGCTATAATCTGGTGCAACTCATCTTGTCTCGTTGAGCTGAATGATGCTGTACATTGTCCCTTAAATAATCTAATAAACTAAACTTCAATCAGAGGTTCGACTATCGGCCAAACCCTCCTCTCCAGCACCCTGGAGTAGACTTTACCAGAGAGGCTGAGTTGTGTGATGCACCTGTAGTTGGCACAACCTCTCAGTTCCCCCTTTTTAAATATGGGGACCACCACCCTAGTTTGCCACTCCTCAGGCACTGTCCCAGACCTAAACGCAATGTTGAAGAGACATCTCATCCAAGACAATCCCTCCACACCCAGGGCCATCAGCATTTCTGGACAGATCTCATCAACTCCTGGGCCTTGCCATTGCAGAGTTGTTTGACTACCTCAGTGACTTCCACCAGGGAAATTGATGAAAATCCTCCATCAGCTTCCACCTCTGCCCCTACTATAGAGGGTGCTCCAGTCTGATGCAGGAGTTCCTCAAAGTGTTCCTTCTAATGCCAGATTACATCCTCGGTCAACAGAGTCCCATCCTTACTGTAGACAGCTTGGATGGTTCCCCATTTTCCCCTCCTGAGGTGCCTCACGGTCTGCCAGAAACACCTTGGTGCCAACCGAAAGTCCTTCTCCATGGTTCCTCTGAACTCCTCCCACATCTGCTGCTTTCCCTCCCCCAAAGCAGAGGTTGCTGTCCTTCTGGCCTGTCGGTACCTTGCCTCTGGAGTCCTCCGAGATAATTTATCCTGGAAGGACTCCTTCTTCAGTTGGATGGCTTCTCTGACACCTGGTGTCCACCATGGTATTCGAGAGTTGCCGCCCCTTGAGGCACCTAAGACCTTCATGCCACAGCTCCCTGCTGCAGCTTCAGCATTGGAAGCTTTGAACATTGCCCATTCTGGTTCAATGTACCCAAACTCCACAGGGATGCTAGAAAAGCTCCATCAGAAGTGTGAGTTGAAGATCTCTCGGACAGTGGGCTCCTCCAGATGTTCCCAGTTGACCTGCACAATCCATTGGGGCTTACCAGGTCTGTCCAAAGTCCTCCCCCATCCTCTGATCCGACTCACCACCAGATGGTGATCAGATGACAGCTCTGCCCCTCTCCTCACCCGAGTTTTTTAACATGCAGCCTCAGATCTGATGATACGATGACAAAATTGATTGTCGATCTTCGGCCAAGGGTGCTCTGGTACCATGTACACTTATGAGCGTCCTTGTGTTCGAACATGGTGTTTGTTATGGCCAGTCCATAACGAGCACAGAAGTCCTATCATAAACAACCATTCGGGTTTAGATCAGGGAGGCTGTTCCTCCTAATCATACCTCTCCAAGTGTCTCTGTCATTGCCAACGTGTGTGTTGAAGTCCCCCAGCAGAACAATAGAGTCCCCCACCGGAGCCCCATACAGGACTCCATTCAGTGACTCACAGAAGGCTGAATACTCCAAATTGCTGTTCGTTGCATACACGCAAACAACAGTCAGCGTATTCCTGCCTGCCACCCAAAGGCACAGGGATGCGACCCTCTCTTCTACTGGAGTAAACTCCAGCATAGCGGCGCTCAGCCAGGGACTCATGAGTATCTCCACACCCTCCAAAGAACT
The DNA here is from genome assembly GCF_902500255.1 of Thalassophryne amazonica. Classification (NCBI taxonomy): domain Eukaryota; kingdom Metazoa; phylum Chordata; class Actinopteri; order Batrachoidiformes; family Batrachoididae; genus Thalassophryne; species Thalassophryne amazonica. Next base: position 300,495 of record NC_047125.1, read on the forward strand.
CCACAGAAGAATAAGGTCCAACCCCTATCAAGGAGAGTGGTTCCAGAGCCGAGGCTGTGTGTGGAGGCGAGGCCCACCAGATCTAACTGGTATTGCTCCACCTCACGCACAAGCTCCGGGTCTGGTCTGCCGAGGCCCTCGACTTTTACTGCCACCCATGGGACAGCACACCTGACACCACTGGTTCCCCTTGCGGGTGATGAGCCCACAGGGTGGAGATGGAAGGTCCACTTGCCTTTTCGGCCTGTCTCTGACTGGGCTCCGTGGCAAGCCTAGCCACCTGGCACTCGCTGACGGGCCCTCCATCTGGGCCTGGCTCCAGATGAGGGCACCCCCCGGACTTTCTCCAGGCCGGGTCACATTTCCTCGTTTTGTCATGGTGTCTTATGAACCATTCTTAGTCTGGCCTCTCACCTGAGACCGATTTGCCACAGGAGACCCTACCAGAGGAGACCCTGTTGTTTAAAGTGATCATTTTTATGATTTTTATATCAATTCTGATCTTAACCTTTCAGAAAAATGATGATTTAAAGGATTTAACTTTTCAGTCTGTTTTTAATTGAACTGGATTTTCTGAACAAATTCCAGAGAATTTCACACAGTGAAAAATATAATGTGGAGACAAAATCCACACTTGTAACAAAGTCATGAGTTTCTACGTCCATGTCGATGTTCTGCTGCAGAACATTGAGGAGAACATGGTGATGTTTCTTAAAGATGAGCTGAAGATGATCCTGAAGTTTCTCCTGACAAATGATGCAGAATACTTGGAGAGTCAGAGTGAGGATGAGGATCAGAGGAACATCCGACTGGTTTTCCTGGACCTCACACTGATCTTCATGAGGAGCATGAATTATGAGGAGCTGGCTGACTGTCTGCAGAGTAGTAAGAGGACTTCTGTCCACATTTAACACAGACGCTAAATGACACGTGATGTTTGTCTATTTGAAATATATTCGTGTGTGAATTCTGTCAGGAAAACAGGAAGTGATGTCATCATTCAGTAACTGATCTGTGCTGTTTGTTCTTTCAGGAACTCTTGTTGAAGTTTGTCGTCATAAATTCAAATCTAAGGTGAAGAAGTTTGAGCGTGTGTTTGAGGGGATCTCTAAAGTAGGAAAGACGACTCTTCTGAAGGAGATCTACACAGAGCTCTACATCACAGAGGGCGGGGCTTCAGAGGTCAACCAGGAACATGAGGTCAGACAGATTGAAGCAGCATCCAGGAAAACAGACTCACCACAAAGAACCATCGCATGTGAAGACATCTTTAAAGCCTCAGCTGACACTCAGCCACCAATCAGAACAATGCTGACAAAGGGCGTGGCCGGCATCGGGAAAACAGTCTTAACACAGAAGTGGACTCTGGACTGGGCTGAAGGACGAACCAACCAGGACTTCCACTTCATATTTCCATTCACTTTCAGAGAGCTGAATGTGCTGAAAGAGAAGAAGTTCAGCTTGGTGGAACTTGTTCATCACTTCTTTCCTGAAACCAAAGAAGCAGGAATCTGGAGCTTCCAGCACTTCCAGGTTTTGATCATCTTGGATGGTCTGGATGAGTGTCGCCTCCCTCTGGACTTCCACAGCAATGACATCCTGACTGATGTCACAGAGTCAAGCTCAGTGGATGTTCTGCTGACAAACCTCATCAGGAGGAACCTGTTTCCCTCTGCTCGCCTCTGGATCACCACACGACCTGCAGCAGCCAATCAGATCCCTCCTGAGTGTGTGGACATGGTGACAGAGGTCAGAGGCTTCACTGACCCTCAGAAGGAGGACTACTTCAGGAAGAGATTCAGAGATGAGGAGCAGTCCAGAAGAATCATCTCCCACGTGAAGACATCACGAAGTCTCCACATCATGTGTCACATCCCAGTCTTCTGTTGGATCACTGCCACAGTTCTGAAGGACGTGTTGGACACCAGAGAGGCACGTGAGCTGCCAGAGACCCTAACTGAGATGTACATCTACTTCCTGGTGGTTCAGTCCAGAGTGAAGAAGGTCAAGTATGATGGAGGAGCTGAGACAGATCCACTGTGGAATCCAGAGAACAGGCAGATGATCGTGTCTCTGGGAAAACTGGCTTTTGAGCAGCTGCAGAAAGGGAACCTGATCTTCTATGAAGAGGACCTGACAGAGTGTGGCATCGATATCAGAGCAGCCTCAGTGTACTCAGGAGTCTTCACACAGATCTTTAAAGAGGAGAGAGGACTCTACCAGGACAAGGTCTTCTGTTTCGTCCATCTGAGTCTTCAGGAGTTTCTGGCTGCTCTTTATGTCCATCTGACCTTCATCCAGTCTGGAGTCAATCTGCTGTCCAAACATCAAGCAACAGTCATAAATATTAATATAATTAAACCTGATCTAACACGTCTCCATCAGAGTGCTGTGGACGAGGCCTTACAGAGTCCAAATGGACACCTGGACTTGTTCCTGCGCTTCCTTCTGGGTCTTTCCCTGCAGACCAATCAGACTCTCCTACGAGGCCTGATGACACAGACAGACAGAATCTCAGAGACCAATCAGGAGACAGTCGAGTACATCAAGGAGAAGCTCGACGAGAATCTGACTGCAGAGAGAAACATCAATCTGATCCACTGTCTGAATGAACTGAAGGATCGTTCTCTGCTGGATCAGATCCAACATCTCCTGAACTCTGGAAGTCTCTTTGAAGATGGTCTATCTGGTTCTGATTTATCAGCTCTGGCCTTCATCTTACTGTCCTCAGATCAAAATCTGGACGTGTTTGACCTGAAGAAATATGAACCTTCACATGAGGCTCTTCTGCTGCTGCTGCCAGTGATCAAAGAATCTAAAAAAGTTTTGTAAGTACAGAGACACTTTGACATTTGAACTCTGGGTGTAACAGATCACAGAACTCACGGTTCAGATCAAGATTTTAATTCACGCTTGAGATCATTTTCAGATCACAAAAAAACCCCTCTAAATCTGAGGCCATGGTTCTCAGCAGGAAACCGATGGATTGCCTACTCCAGGTAGGGAATGAGGTCTTGCCCCACGTGAAGGAGTGCAATTTCAATTCAATTCTTAATTTATTTTCATTTGTATAGCGCCAAAATCATGACAGAGTCGCCCCAAGGTGCCTCACACAAGCAAGGTCTAACCTTTCTAACCCCCAGAGCAGCAGTGATAAGGAAAAACTCCCTCTGAGGAAGAAACCTCAAGCAGACCAGACTTAAAGGGGTGACCTTCTGCTTGGGCCATGATACAAACATAAATTACAGAACAATTCACAAAACGAATATATAGGAAAAGCTGTTGCTGCACAGGACAGGAGGGTCTCCAGCACAAATACCACACCCATCTCTGGATGGAGCTGCACCTTAAACAGAGAGAAAACAGAATCAGGCATCAGAAAGACAAGAAATACTGTATAATTTATCAGCATTAAACAACAAGAAAAACAGAAGAAATACTAAGGTGATCGCCGGCCACTAGCCCTAAACTTCACTAAAAGACCCAGAATTTAGGTAAAGTTGAGGCCGCGGCACGCTCTGTTTACTAATAAAATGAATTAAAGAGTAAAAAGCGTAGAACTATAATATGCCAGTATGCTAGTCATACAAAAGGGAAAATAAGTGCGTCTTAAGTCTGGACTTGAAAGTCTCCATAGAATCTGACTGTTTTATTGATGCAAGGAGATCATTCCACAGAACAGGGGCACGATAAGAGAAATCTCTGACCCACAGACTTCTTATTCACCCTAGGGACACAAAGCACCCTGAGAACGCAAAGCCTGGGCCAGTACGTAAGGTTTAATTAGGTCAGCTAGGTAGGGAGGTGCCAGTCCATGAACATTTTTATAGACTAGTAGCAGAACCTTAAAATCTGATCTCACTGGGACAGGAAGCCAGTGAAGAGACACCAAAATGGGTGTAATGTGGTCGAACTTTCTACTTCCTATCAAAGGTCTGGCTGCAGCATTTTGAAACAATTGGAGACCCCTATTGCCCGACTGTGGTAAACCAGAAAATAGAACATTGCAGTAGTCCAATCAAGAAGAGACAAATGCATGAATCGGGGTCTCAGCATCAGCCATAGACAGGATGGGACGAATCTTCGCTATATTTCACAGGTGGAAGAAAGCAGTCCTAGTAATATTTCTAATGTGGAGGTCAAGGGACAACATAGGATCAAAAATGACCCCAAGGTTCCTCAGTTTGTCAGTGTGATGTATGACACACGAGCCTAGGCTGTGTTAACTGATCAAATTGATGCTGATGCCTTACTGGACCACCATTTCAGTCTTATCAGAGTTTAAAAGTAGGAAGTTTTTAGACATCCAGCTTCTCACTGATGCAAGGCAATCTTCTAAGGGTATTATGTGGATAAAATTACCAGCAGTTATCAGTATGTATAACTGAGTATCATCAGCATAGCAGTGAAAGGTAATCCCAAAGTGCCACAGTATGTGCCCAAGGGGTGATATATAAAGGGAGAAAAGCAGGGGGCCTAAGACGGACCCCTGTGGAACCCCAAATTTCATGTCACTAAGGTTAGAGGTAGTGTTACTATACAAAACGCAGAACGACTGGTCAGGTATGATGTCAGCCATGCAAGGGCACTCCCAGTAATCAACCAATCAATCAATCAATTTTTTTATATAGCGCCAAATCACAACAAACAGTTGCCCCAAGGCGCTTTATATTGTAAGGCAAGGCCATACAATAATTATGTAAAACCCCAACGGTCAAAACGACCCCCTGTGAGCAAGCACTTGGCTACAGTGGGAAGGAAAAACTCCCTTTTAACAGGAAGAAACCTCCAGCAGAACCAGGCTCAGGGAGGGGCAGTCTTCTGCTGGGACTGGTTGGGGCTGAGGGAGAGAACCAGGAAAAAGACATGCTGTGGAGGGGAGCAGAGATCGATCACTAATGATTAAATGCAGAGTGGTGCATACAGAGCAAAAAGAGAAAGAAACAGTGCACCATGGGAACCCCCCAGCAGTCTATGTCTATAGCAGCATAACTAAGGGATGGTTCAGGGTCACCTGATCCAGCCCTAACTATAAGCTTTAGCAAAAAGGAAAGTTTTAAGCCTAATCTTAAAAGTAGAGAGGGTGTCTGTCTTCCTGATCTGAATTGGGAGCTGGTTCCACAGGAGAGGAGCCTGAAAGCTGAAGGCTCTGCCTCCCATTCTACTCTTACAAACCCTAGGAACTACAAGTAAGCCTGCAGTCTGAGAGCGAAGCGCTCTATTGGGGTGATATGGTACTACGAGGTCCCTAAGATAAGATGGGACCTGATTATTCAAAACCTTATAAGTAAGAAGAAGAATTTTAAATTCTATTCTAGAATTAACAGGAAGCCAATGAAGAGAGGCCAATATGGGTGAGATATGCTCTCTCCTTCTAGTCCCCGTCAGTACTCTAGCTGCAGCATTTTGAATTAACTGAAGGCTTTTTAGGGAACTTTTAGGACAACCTGATAATAATGAATTATAATAGTCCAGCCTAGAGGAAATAAATGCATGAATTAGTTTTTCAGCATTACTCTGAGACAAGACCTTTCTGATTTTAGAGATATTGCGTAAATGCAAAAAAGCAGTCCTACATATTTGTTTAATATGCGCTTTGAATGACATATCCTGATCAAAAATGACTCCAAGATTTCTCACAGTATTAATAGAGGTCAGGGTAATGCCATCCAGAGTAAGGATCTGGTTAGACACCATGTTTTTAAGATTTGTGGGGCCAAGTACAATAACTTCAGTTTTATCTGAGTTTAAAAGCAGGAAATTAGAGGTCATCCATGTCTTTATGTCTGTAAGACAATCCTGCAGATTAGCTAATTGGTGTGTGTCCTCTGGCTTCATGGATAGATAAAGCTGGGTATCATCTGCGTAACAATGAAAATTTAAGCAATACCGTCTAATAATACTGCCTAAGGGAAGCATGTATAAAGTGAATAAAATTGGTCCTAGCACAGAACCTTGTGGAACTCCATAATTAACTTTAGTCTGTGAAGAAGATTCCCCATTTACATGAACAAATTGTAATCTATTAGACAAATATGATTCAAACCACCGCAGCGCAGTGCCTTTAATGCCTATGGCATGCTCTAATCTCTGTAATAAAATTTTATGGTCAACAGTATCAAAAGCAGCACTGAGGTCTAACAGAACAAGCACAGAGATGAGTCCACTGTCCGAGGCCATAAGAAGATCATTTGTAACCTTCACTAATGCTGTTTCTGTACTATGATGAATTCTAAAACCTGACTGAAACTCTTCAAATAGACCATTCCTCTGCAGATGATCAGTTAGCTGTTTTACAACTACCCTTTCAAGAAGTTTTGAGAGAAAAGGGAGGTTGGAGATTGGCCTATAATTAGCTAAGATAGCTGGGTCAAGTGATGGCTTTTTAAGTAATGGTTTAATTACTGCCACCTTAAAAGCCTGTGGTACATAGCCAACTAACAAAGATAGATTGATCATATTTAAGATCGAAGCATTAAATAATGGTAGGGCTTCCTTGAGCAGCCTGGTAGGAATGGGGTCTAATAGACATGTTGATGGTTTGGATGAAGTAACTAATGAAAATAACTCAGACAGAACAATCGGAGAGAAAGAGTCTAACCAAATACCGGCATCACTGAAAGCAGCCAAAGATAACGATACGTCTTTGGGATGGTTATGAGTAATTTTTTCTCTAATAGTTAAAATTTTGTTAGCAAATCCTCAAATGATTTTCCAGCCTATCAAGTAGAATATGATGATCCACTGTATCAAATGCAGCACTGAGATCTAACAGCACCAGAACCGTAGTGGTGTCTGAATCCAATGCAAGCAGTAGATCATTCACCACTTTAGTGAGAGCCGTCTCTGTGGAATGATATTTTCTAAAAGCAGACTGCAGTGGCTCAAAACGATTATTCGCAGAAAGATGGTCCATGAGCTGCTGTGACACCACTTTTTCCAGAATTTTAGAGAAAAATGATAGATTTGATATCGGCCGATAGTTTTTCAATACACTAGGGTCAAGATTAGGTTTCTTAAATAATGGTTTAATCATTGAAGATTTGAAACATTTAGGAACAGATCCAGAAGTTAAAGAAAGATTAATAATTTCCAGCACAGTCGGCCCAAGAGTGGACCACAGGTCCTTAAACAGTTTTGTTGGTATAGAATCAAATAAACAGGTTGTGCTTTTTGCTGGCGTTACGAGTTTTGTCAGCATGTCTAGAGAGACACTATCAAATTCTGTAAATCTAGGTAATACCTCAGTAATGGTGCTCACCTCAGTAGCAGGGTGTAGTGGCTGGATTAAGGCATGCTGGGATATGTTTAACCTGATGTCTTCTATTTTCTTCTCAAAGTAATCCAGGAAATCTTGTGCTGTAAAAGGAGAGTGAACTACAGGTGGTTGTCCATGAGTAAGTGTTGCCACCATGTCCAACAAGAACTTTGAGTTATGCTTGTTTTTTTTATCAGATCAGAGTAGTAGGTCCACTTTGTAGCCAATAATACATACTTATAATAATACATACTTCTAATTTTGAATTACCCCATTTCCATTCTAGACTTCTAGCCTTATGCTTGCGGTCATGCAGGTAATCATTGAACCAAGGTGACTGTGTTTTGGGGGAGCGTGGTTTTAACACAGGAGGCGCAATCATGTCAAGTGTAGTTTTGAGCACTGAGTTTAAACTATCCACAAGCCTGTCTGCTGACTGGGTATTTTCCATTTGGGAAGCTAAGACATCACGCAGTCTAGCTTTGAGTTCAGCCTTAGTTGAGGGGTTGATGCATCGCCGTAGTGATATATAAGGTTGTTGTTCCACTAAACACGGCAGCAAAACTGTAAACTTAATAAGTGAGTGATCAGAGACCACTGATCTAAGTGCAGTGATGCCGGTAATGCGTTACATAGTAACACGTTACTCTAACCACTTTTTTTAGTAACAAGTAATCTAACGCGTTAATCTTTCCAAATCAGTAATCAGATTAAAGTTATTTCTCCAAGTCACTGTGTGTTACTATTATTTTTGCATTGTGGGTCGATAGCAGCATTAAACTTGCTCCGTGGGCAGGAGGTCTGGGTTCGACTGAACTGCCCACTTTAAGCGAGCTGTGAGCTTTTCATCCGCAGTTTTTTGCTGCAGCTACGACTCGTCCTCACCTCTTAAAGCACAGTGACAACAGCACACCTGCACTGAGCTTTACAAAGACATTTTTATGCTTTTTTTCTCCTTTATTTAGAATTCTGAGCTGAGCCGCTCCGTATCTGCTGCTAAAAACAGCTTATCCTCTGCGACACGTCAACAACTAACACTATTTTCCACTCAGATGCACCTAAACTCTCTTTCTGAGGACCACATGATGTGAAAACACAATAAAACTTTCTTACCTGTAAATCTGGTCATGTTTTCAGCATAAATAAATGTTATCCATTCTTTGTGCTCAAATGCCAAAGCAGGGGTGAATCCAGATGGAATGGGGGCGTGGGGCAGGGATGTGCCCCCCCCACAACACCCCTAGATTAAAGGTCCAGTTTTGAAGTCGTTTTTTTACTACAACTACTAATACTACTTAAAATAATATTAATTTCGACAAGTAAAATGTTTAGAGAGAATTTAAATGGACTGCATTAAATCTTAGAATGAATTTAATAGTTACATTTATAAACAATGTAGGTTAGAAATTGCAAGTTTTACTATTACAGTGCTGTCAACAGTTAAATATGAGATCAAGAAAGAGGTCTTTATTGTACTTTTTATAAAACAAGTATTTATTTTCATTGAAGTCAAGAAAGGGTGACTACAAAGTGAGTTTTGGCAAAACAGGTATTGTCATGTTGAGGTGGCAGAGGGTTGTTGTCGGCAGCTGGGGAAAGTAACTAGTAATCTAACTTAGTTACTTTTCCAATTGAGTAATCGGTAAAGTAACTAAGATACTTTTTCAAGGAGTAATCAGTAATTGGATTACTTCAAAATAACTGTGGCAACACTGTCTGAGAGGCATGATGTCAGTATTCGTGACAGCAAATACCACGTGCTAACCAAACCCAGGGTATGTCCACTCGTGTGTCGAGTCCCGAATGCATTGCCGAAATCCTAATGCAGCCACAATTTCTATAAATGATTTGCAGAGGGGATCAGTAGGCTTATTTATATGAATGTTAAAGTCACCAGTAATCAAAATGTTATCTACACTATTTGACAAGTTAGAGATGAACACACCAAATTCATCTAAGAATTCAGAATATGGGCCAGGAGGCCTATTTACAGTGACAAAGTAATATGGCTGATTTTTATTCTTCTGACCTTGGCAATGCGTAATATCCTGAGCGGAGAATATATTTGTGACCCCCAACAGCTAATAAGCTAAACCTAGATTTATAAATAAGAGCAACACCAGGTTAAGCCAGGTTTCACATAACCCAATCATATCTAAGTGATGATCAGTAATTGGATCAATAATCAACAGTGATTTTGAGGACAGTGATCTTATGTTAATGAGACTCAGACTAAGGACCTCAGTGGGGTTGACAGTTGAACTGTTTGGGTTTAGGGGTGGTTCCAGAGCAGCATATATAAGATGCCTAGAAGTAGGTTTAGATTTGAGACATTCCTCGCGAGTTTTAGGTAGCAGACATGAAATCTTTGATATTGCTGGAACAACCATTGGACCATCCTCAACTTCAACATCATCCAATGTAGTCATTGGATATTAAGTTAGTCATGGGTACTAAGTTTGCAAAGCATATCCCTCTATGATTTTTATGGACACATCTACGGAAGCAGGCCACAGTCTCAACTTGTTGAATTTCCCTCCCTGGCAGATAAACTGCACTATCACCATAGTGGATTTCCTGCACTAATTTCCCCGCTAATCTAATGGATTCCACACCCACATTTGTCATAAGCCTTGCAGGGTCTCTAATCACCTGCTCCGTGGCCTGCTGTAAATTCCTTATATTACCCTCCCTGTCGAGCTCTATGTTCGCAGATAAGATGGCGGCACCTTCCCCAGTCGGGTGGCGCCAGCCACCTATTTAACAATGTCAGCCTGCTAAATGGGGGAACCAGAGACTGTTAATCGATGCCAAAACATCTTTCTGGCAAGGTCACAAGTCTTCTCTATGTCCATTTTTGTGGCCTCTGAGTGCTTCATCCTGACATCATTGGTGCCGACGTGAATAACTATATGACTATATCTCATGTTACTTTGTCCGTCTTCCCTTCTGCAGTGTCAGCACCCTAAGATGGGATGCAATGTTGGGAGCTCTGGCCCCAGGAATACATTTAACGTCAGCCGGCCTCTGTAACCTGACTTTGCGGGTGATAGAATCCTCTATCACTGAAGTCCGGCATGGAGACAGGAGTGGAAGTCACTCGTGGGCTCAGAAAATTCACATCAGGCAAATCCAAGGGAGTACAAGTTCAAGTACGTCGGGGTCTTGTTCACAAGTGAGGGGGCAATGGGGCGTGAGGTTGTCCAGAGAATCGTTGCAGCAGGGGTGGTGTTGCATTCACTCTATCGTGCTGTTGTGACGAAAAGGGACCTGAGCTAAAAGGCGAAGCTCTCGATGTTCTGGTCAATTCGTTCCTACTCTCACCTATGGAGGGTTGGGTCAAGATCGAAAGCATTAGGTTGCGGGTACAAGCGGCTGTAATGGGTTTTCTCGGGAGGGTGGCTGGTGTCTCCCTTAGACATAGGGTGAGAAGCTCGGTCATTTGTGAGGAGCTCAGAGTAGAGGTGCTGCTCCTTCGCGTTGAAAGGAGACACCTGAGGTTGTTCGGGCACCTGGTGAGGATGCCTCCTGAGTGCCTCCCTTGGAAGGTGTTCCAGGGACGTCCAGTGGGAAGGAGACCCCGGGTAAGACCCAGAACTAGATGGAGAGATTACATCTCCACACTGGCCTGGGAACATCTGGAGGTCCCCCAGTCAGAGGTGGTGAGTGTGATCTTTCAATAGGGGATTCATAATATGATGTCACCAATATGATCAGAATTCATGTTGTGTAGAAAAAAGTTAATAAAAAGTTGTACTGAAGGGAAAATTTTCAAAAGAACACTTGGCCTTGAACTACTGATAGTAGAGACATCATGGATCATGTGGGGGCTTCCCCAGACTTGAACAGGGATATGTGGAAGCACACAGTGACAGCCAATCAGTGTAGAGAGGCACCATGATGTCACTGCAGGGATTAATGTTCTCCGTTGCTGTGACAGAGTTCCATTAGTTGGGCTGAAAAAAGGCAGGTTTCATGCTGAGCCGTCCTGACGCAAAATCAAGGCTGGACACAAGATGTACAATTTACTGCATCCCTGAGACACATGCACACCACATTCAAAACAGTCAAAAATCAAAAATTCATTCAAAGATTTTTAGAATGTCTGGTTTTCTTTTTTTTTTATGTTCGTAATGTGTCCCCTTGTCTGTTCCTCTGTGTCCTGTTTGCACTCCACCAGAGGGAGGAGGGGGAGCAGTGGGTCAGCCTTCTGTGTGTTTGAGTGTTTGTCTGCACTGTAACAACATAGTGAGCAAAGAACAGTTTTACCAAGATATTTGTAATCTTTTGTCAAAGCCTGCTCTGAGTGTTTCTGTGAGTGTCCTCGCTGTGGTGAACTGAAAACAGCTGCAGACCCATGACACATTAACAACAAACAGTAATGTTTTGTTTTGTTCCCTAAAATATGCCTAAAATCTCTTTCTGAGGACAACATGATGTAAAATATTGTCATAAAACTTCTTACCCCTCAATCAGGTCACGCTTTCCACATGAATACACAAAATTTTTTGGTTCCTGCTCAAAGACTGCAAACCAGGGGCACATCCAGACAGAAAGAGGGTGTTGTGCCCCCCACAAAGCCCCTTGATTAAAAGTCCACTTTTTAAGTCATTTTTTTGTAGTACTACTCAACTCAACCTTTAGTTCTAAAGCATGTTTTAAAGGACAGCAGTTGACCAAAGTGCTGTACATAATAGAAAAATGGGCACCAAGTTACCCCCAATAACAAGAAAATTGCAACGGGCAATAAAACAAATAAAAGACAAAGTAAAATAGAGAGTAAAAAGTTGTAAAAAATAGTATGTATGTACTGACAAAAAAACCAAAAAGGATTTTTCATCTTGGCGTGGGGTTGTGTACCGTTGCGGAGGCACGGTGTACAGTAGCACAGTGTTTGTAGATTTACCAGCAGTAGCTGAGTGTTGTGTAGACTTGCGTGGAACAGTACATCCATGCTCTACACTGGCAGTCCGCCAAACAAATGAAACGTTTAATTTTTTGCGTCCATTTTGTGGACCCCTCAGTGTGTTGCCACGTAGGGCTGCGTAGTCAGTACGTGGCATTACGCAACTCTGTGTTGTCCTGGTGTGAAAGGGGCTTAAATCAAAAAATGTTTCTCATATATTTTGTAAAGATTAATGAGAAATAAGCCCTTTTAAAACCAGATAACCTCTGAAGTGATTTACAGACATCTCTCAGATGTCAGCATGCAGATAGCATCACCTGAGGTCAAAGGTAACTTCCAGCATTTTAAAAAGCCCACGCATGTGCACACGCACATCCTCCTGCAGACGGCATTAAAAAGAAAATATTCACCACAAATATGTTCTCTTGATTAAAATGAGCTGTACTTTTACAAGATGTTTCTAAAATAAACCGATATGTTGTTTGGATTTCAGGTTTTGGGGGCGACCTTAAAGCTTTAAAGAACAATGAAAACAAGACGCCCAGTTTGTAAAGAAGAATTAGAAACAGTTTGTTACATGAAACATGAACAGTGAATAAAAATCACCTGTGACCACATCATAGAAAGGAATTTAAAAAACAGACCGGAGTTAATAACTTCAACTTCTTTTTCAACAAGAGGACATCTCCATCATCTGGTCAGAAGGTAAAAATCAGAATAATAACTTTATTTCTGTCACTCTTTCAGGATAAACACCACTCAGCAACAGTCGGGAACAGTCTTTCTTTTTTTTTTTTCCACTTGAGGACATCACAACTCACTGATCTGAATCATCTCAGTGTGATCAGCGCTCACATTCCATCCTCATTTCCTGATGTTTCAGTGTTTGTTTGTTTGTTTTTTTTGTCACATTTCCTGATGTTTCAATGTTTGTTTGTTTGTTTTTTTGTCACATTTGGACCTTCATGGTCGAAGGCTCACACTTTGATTTCACTGAAACTCTACATCGAGATTTACTCAGTTATTCCTTTAAAAACAACTTACAGGGACAATAAATCTGTGATGGAAACTTTGGAGTTAAATCATATGTGAGCTGAACCGTGGGGGGGGGGTAATCTGTGATCTGTTCCATCACTAATTTGAACAGAGACTTAATTTCTCTGTTTTTAAAGTGAAAATCCTTCTTGTTTTGAATCGTCTCTGCAGGTTATCTGAGTGTGATCTGTCAGAGAGAAGCTGTGAAGTTCTGTCTTCAGTTCTCAGCTCTCAGTCCTCCAGTCTGACAGAACTGGACCTGAGTCAGAACCGGCTGCAGGATTCAGGAGTGAAGCTGCTGTCTGCTGGACTGGAGAGTCCACACTGTCACCTGGAGACTCTCAGGTCAGGATTTAGTTTTGACTTTTTTCCCTCCAGACATCATAAAATAAGATTTTATTTTAAACATTCAGAGATGACTTATTTAATTTAAACCAGGGGTCACCAACCTTTTTGAAAGTAAGAGCTACTTTTCTCACAGTAATAATTATCAACAATGACAACAAGGCGGGAAACAGATATCAATATTCAGCACTTTATTTCTGTTAGAATGGAAAAAACTTTGTCCCCGAGGGGAAATTTGTCCTGGACACAGTGCTACATGTTGCTTAAAAACAGTACAGAAAACAATAAAACAGATACAAACAACACACATTCAGCCACAGAGTTGGTAAAGTGCAGGTTAAGTGCTGTGCAGAGAATCTGATGTACGTGAAGATCTAGAGTTCAGCAGTTTAGCAGAAGACAGGACAAAGGACAACTTGAATCTGTTAGTCCTACACTGCGGCACCCTCAGTCTCCGTCCTGAAGGCAGCAGGACATACTCACTGTGAAGGGGATGCTCTGGGTCCTTTGAAATGATTTTCTCTCTTCTTACCGCTGTCTCTTCATATAAGGCTTGAATACGCAGGTAATCTTTAGTCCTACTACTTTCATGGCTGTTTTATGGATATGAGCGAGCTTGTTTTTCAGTTGGACAGACAGGGTACCAAACCACACTGTGATCCCATAACAGATGAGGCTCTCAAGTGTTGCTCTGTAAAAAAACAAGCAGGATGTTAATTCCCACTCCATACAGCCTCAGCCTCCTCAAAAAGTACAGCCTCTGCTGCAGCCATGAGCAAAGAGAGTCAATGTGAGCCGTCCAGGAGAGAGCGCTGTCCATGTGGACCCCAAGATATCTGTAGGAGTCCACTTGCTGTGGATGATCACATTATCTATGTGGACAGATTCATGCTCACTTACAGTAGTGTTCAGAATAATACTAGTGCTATGTGACTAAAAAGATTAATCCAGGTTTTGAGTATATTTCTTATTGTTACATGGGAAACAAGGTACCAGTAGATTCAGTAGATTCTCACAAATCCAACAAGACCAAGCATTCATGATATGCACACTCTTAAGACTATGAAATTGGGCTATTAGTAAAAAAAAAAAAGTAGAAAAGGGGGTGTTCACAATAATAGTAGTGTGGCATTCAGTCAGTGAGTTCATCAGTTTTGTGGAACAAACACGTGTGAATCAGGTGTCCCCTATGTAAGGATGAAGCCAGCACCTGTTGAACATGGTTTTCTCTTTGAAAGCCTGAGGAAAATGGGACGTTCAAGACATTGTTCAGAAGAACAGCGTAGTTTGATTAAAAAGTTGTTTGGAGAGGGGAAAACTTATACACAGGTGCAAAAAATTATAGGCTGTTCGTCTACAATGATCTCCAATGCTTTAAAATGGACAAAAAAACAGACACGTGGAAGAAAACGGAAAACAACCATCAAAATGGATAGAAGAATAACCAGAACGGCAAAGGCTCCCCCATTGATCAGCTCCAGGATGATCAAAGACAGTCTGGAGTTACCTGTAAGTGCTGTGACAGTTAGAAGACGCCTGTGTGAAGCTAATTTATTTGCAAGAATCCCCCGCAAAGTCCCTCTGTTAAATAAAAGACATCTGCAGAAGAGGTTAGTTTGCCAAAGAACACATCAACTGGCCTAAAGAGAAATGGAGGAATATTTTGTGGACTGATGAGAGTAAAATTGTTCTTTTTGGGTCCAAGGGCCACAGACAGTTTGTGAGACGACCCCCAAACTCTGAATTCAAGCCACAGTTCACAGTGAAGACAGTGAAGCATGGTGGTGCAAGCATCATGATATGGGCATGTTTCTCCTACTATGGTGTTGGGCCTATATATCGCATACCAGGTATCATGGATCAGTTTGGATATGTCAAAATACTTGAAGAGGTCATGTTGCCTTATGCTGAAGAGGACATGCCCTTGAAATGGGTGTTTCAACAAGACAGTGACCCCAAGCACACTAGTAAACCAGCAAAATCTTGGTTCCAAACCAACAAAATTAATGCCTCACAGATGTGAAGAAATCGTGAAAAACTGTGGTTATACAACTAAATACTAGTTTAGTGATTCACAGGATTGTTAAAAAAGCAGTTTGAACATAATAGTTTTGAGTTTGTAGCATCAACAGCAGATGCTACTATTATTGTGAACACCCCCTTTTCTACTTTTTTTTACTAATAGCCCAATTTCATAGCCTTAAGAGTGTGCATATCATGAATGCTTGGTCTTGTTGGATTTGTGAGAATCTACTGAATCTACTGGTACCTTGTTTCCCATGTAACAATAAGAAATATACTCAAAACCTGGATTAATCTTTGTAGTCACATAACACTACTATTATTCTGAACACTACTGTATGTTCCAAAGGTTGATGAATGCTGTTGTGGGCGATATGTCTGGTTGCTCGGTGTACTTGGACGACGTGGTGGTTTATTCTGACACTTGGAAAAAACTTTTGGAGCGCATGGTTGAGGTTTTGACTCGTCTGGCGGGGGCAAGGCTGACCTCAATCTCATAAAGTGTGAGTTTGCGAGGGTGACTGTTACCTACTTGGGTCGTGTAGTTGGTCAGGGTGAAGTCCGTCCTGTTGTAGCTAAAGTTCAAGCCATCGAGGAATTTCTGGTCCCTAGTACAAAAAAATAACTTATATTTTCTTCACTGGTCGGTTATTATCATTGTTTTTGTAAGAACTTTTCTTCAGTTGTTGCGCCGTTAATTAATCTGTTGTGCAAAGATGCTAAATTTGTCTGGTCTTCTCTTTGTCAGCAGGCGTTTGAAAGTGTGAAGAAGCTCCTCTGTGCAGCTCCGGTGTTGGCTGCCCCACGTTTAAACCAACCATTTCAGCTGTACATGGACGCAAGTCACGTGGGGGCTGGAGCGCTCCTGACGCAATCTGATAATTTTGGATTGGATAGACGTGTTAGCTATTTTTCAAAGAAATTTGACAAACACCAGCTAAATTATTCAACTGTTGAAAAAGAGACACTTGCGCTAAATTTGGCCTTAAAGCATTTTGAAGTGTACTTTTGTGGCGGGTTTATACCGACCATAACCCACTAACGTTTCTGACCTCTGTTAAGGCGCCTAACCAGAGTTTGGTTCGGTGGTCTTTGTACCTCCAAACGTATAATTTGGACATAAAACATATTAAAGGAAAACAAAATCTGGTAGTGGACGCTTTGTCACGCGCCCCTTTATAAGAACCACGCTGAGGCTGATCAAGTGCAGCTCGTCAGGACTCACAGCTGTGGTGCATCTACACGGATTGGAGCATGGTGGCATTTAAGTCTGGAGTACACAGTGTGTATTTGCCAGAGACTCGACCTTGTGACCAGACGGGTGAGATCGTCGTCTCGAGAGCCATCTCATCATCAGTGGATGCTGAGAACGTCCAGGTTTGATGCATGGTCTGTGAAAGAGGAGGGGATGAGGTCTCACGCTCGTCAGCACGCTTCCTGAGGTACGTTAGGTTTTGTGACTAACATTTATACAGTCAGTAAATGTGGTGTCCCTCACACCTTATTGTATTGAGCTGTTATGTTAGTCGTTTAATCAGCTTCCACTGCAGTTGAGTTTGTGAACAGGGTGTTCCATTCCTGCAGAGTGGGAAGCTGATTAGTAATTAAGCCAGGAAGTGTTTGCTGTTTATGTACACCTTTGAGCGGTCTCTCTGTGTGTGGAGTGTGGACTCACATGATGATTTCTTCTTTCACAGACTCGGTTTGTCGCGGCCACCTGGGGGGTGTCGGCGGGGTCCTTGGGTCCAAACAGTTTCTGGCTCCGGACCGTTAGTGCTGCTGGGAGCACACCGTTTCACCACCACGCCAGACCGCGCACTCTTTTGTTATATTTTCCACATCACTGTTATGTAATTAAATTAGGTATCCTTTGTACCGTGCTCTGCTTATTTCATACTGGGTCCTTCAAACGCTGGTCGGTTCTCCGGGCTGCGTCCGACACATAACAGTAGTCTCTGGCCAAACATCACGGACCCAGCGGTAGCAGAGACGGTAACACGCCGGGAAGGCGGCAGCAGACGATTAGAAGTTATCCGGATCAGTTGCGGGTGCTCTCCGCCCGGATGGTGCGTGTTTGAGAACCCATTATCGAATACTGATTTGAGCTCTCTTGCAGCCGTGTTCCTGTGTGTGCCTTATCCGAGGGTCGTGGTGGAGTGTGACTGGCGACGGCTTCGCGTCACACTTCGACCGGATAAGAGGTTTAAACGGGAGCTGCAAGAGTGTGTCTGTAATGGGTGAACGCGCACGGAGCTCTGTGGCACGGATCACTGTGCTTCCTGTTGTTACAGTTGTAGCCCCGTTTCCCCGGGTGAAGATAACTACTGCGTCTGTTGTGACAGCTCCGGCGTAATTTAGTTGAAGCACATTTGTGGTTGTGTGTTACACACAGCTGCTCACAGGGAAAGCAGCATGAATTATTTTCTCTGTTACCAAAGGGGTTTTTTTATTTTTAGCACTCTGGCTCCCTCTGTTGGTGACTGAGTCACATTACCGTTAAGCTCTTAAGTTGGAACAGGTGTGTTCCATTTGTTTGAGCTTGACGGTATAAATCACTTACTAGTTTTGTGTTGGTTCATTTTTTGTGGGTGTTTTTTGAGTTGGTTTTTGTGTGGGATTCTTTAACACTATTTAGTGTTCTGGGGTCGTGACCCTGCAGTCTATCTGGAGCATAAAAAGGACCCAAATAACTGTATGTTAGTCTGTTAGTCTTTCTTTTGGTTTCACCTCCCAGGGTTTGATGGGACGGTCCCCTCGGGGGTGATGGGGGGGTAATTGGGTTGTTTTTTCTTTTTTTTTTTTTTTTTTGCCCTCTCTTCTCCTCTGGCTCCAGCCGTGTGAGCCGTACGTGTCGGCGTTGCTGGAGTGGTGCAGTTTGGTTATGCTGGGCGTTTCCCAGGTAACGTCTGCACCTGGGGGGGGGGGGGGGGGGGGGGGTTTGGGGTGTTGTTTTTTTTTGTTTGTTGATTCCCTGTTCCACCTCCGGCTTCAGCGCGCCTTTGAGCCGTCTGCCATCGGCGTGGCTGAGGTTTGGGGCAGTGGGATATACCCGCAGCTGGTGGCTGGTTTGGAAGTCAGAGGGGTGGCGCCGTTTTGTGCCGTCTGCCTTAGCCGCTGTTCCACTCCTCCCGGTTGGCTTCTGGGGTATAGTCATGGTTGGTGACGCTGGACGTGCTTCCAGTTTCCACTGCGCCGAGGGGGTGGGGTTGGGGTTGTTTTGTTTGTATGTTTTTTTTTTCTTTCCTTTTGTTTTTCCCCCCCAGTTTCCGCCCTCAGGGTGTGACTGTGGTGTCCTCTGGGGGGGAAAGGGCTGTGGGTCCATCTAGCCGTAGACGGCCGGGGCTGGGTCCGTTGGTCATGAGGGGAGGCGTCTCCTGGGGTTGATGGAACGGTCCTCTGGGAGGCGCTGGGAGTCCCCGTGGGTGACGTTGGATCCCAGAGGGACCTCGGCTGTGGTTATTACTCCTGGAGCTGGCGGGATGTCCTCTGGGGGGTGTTGGTCCCTACATGTCGTCCGGGGGGGGGGGGGGGGGGGGGGTGTTAGCGTTTTTATTTGCAAGCTTAAGTTTGGGTTGTTTTCTTTTCTCCTCTTCCCAGGGTTTGATGGGACGGTCCTCTGGGGAGGGGGGGGGGTGGTTTGGTTGTTTGTGTTTGTCTTTTTTGTTTTATGACTAATCAGACTTTGAACATGGTTGGACAAAGGCTGACCGCACAGGTTCAAGAACTCCTGGCCACACCTGTGCTAATTGACTGACAGAAACAAAGGCAAAGATGCAGCCAGAGGAGAAGACATCAACCGTTCTGTTAGATGAAGATTCTGTTGGAAGATGAATGCGGATACGGTTTCCAGCCATGGTCCCTGGAGGGGGGTGTTTCTCCTGGGCCAGGTTTGTGTGGTCGCCGGGAGGCTTCCCGTGAGGGTGGGGTACTGTTGTATGGCTGGGGGGGCCTGGCTGCCTTTTGTTTCTGTCTTCTGTGCTGTCTTTTGTTTTTCCTTCCAGGTGGTACGCGTTTAGGACTGAGTGGCTGTGTGGCTGAGTTTTCAGGAACTCACCCTGATCACCTGAGGCTGATCAAGTGCAGCTCGTCAGGACTCACAGCTGTGGTGCATCTACACGGATTGGAGCATGGTGGCATTTAAGTCTGGAGTACACAGTGTGTATTTGCCAGAGACTCGACCTTGTGACCAGACGGGTGAGATCGTCGTCTCGAGAGCCATCTCATCATCAGTGGATGCTGAGAACGTCCAGGTTTGATGCATGGTCTGTGAAAGAGGAGGGGGTGAGGTCTCACGCTCGTCAGCACACTTCCTGAGGTACGTTAGGTTTTGTGACTAACATTTATACAGTCAGTAAATGTGGTGTCCCTCACACCTTATTGTATTGAGCTGTTATGTTAGTCGTTTAATCAGCTTCCACTGCAGTTGAGTTTGTGAACAGGGTGTTCCATGCCTGCAGGGTGGGAAGCTGATTAGTAATTAAGCCAGGAAGTGTTTGCTGTTTGTGAACACCTTTGAGCGGTCTCTCTGTGTGTGGAGTGTGGACTCACATGATGATTTCTTCTTTCACAGACTCGGTTTGTCGCGGCCACCTGGGGGGTGTCGGCGGGGTCCTTGGGTCCGAACAGTTTCTGGCTCCGGACCGTTAGTGCTGCTGGGAGCACACCGTTTCACCACCACGCCAGACCGCGCACTCTTTTGTTATATTTTCCACATCACTGTTATGTAATTAAATTTAGTTATCCTTTGTACCGTGCTCTGCTTATTTCATACTGGGTCCTTCAAACGCTGGTCGGTTCTCCGGGCTGCGTCCGACACATAACAGGGACCTGTGTTTCGTGGGGGGGGTAATGGCCCCTGTTGCCATCCTAATGTGTTTGTTGTGCTGCTGTCTTAATGTGTTTGTTGTGTGTCCTGAGGTCTCGGCCACCGGGAGGCACTGGTCGTGTTTCCTGCCCTGGGGCTATAAAAGGGGGGAGTGCCGTTCCTCCTCCGGATCGTGGCTTGAGGAGCTGCCGCATGCTTTTTGTCCTGGCTTGGTCTTCTGGTTCATTCCACTACGCCTTCCCTTCCTTTTTCTTTTATTTTTAAAATAAATGCCCTACAAAGGGTTTAAAAAAATCTGTTGCTCCGTGTGTGTGCCTCACTTTTTTGTTACGGCTTTTGAGCCGGGTCATAACACACGGCTGTTCAACAACGGAGTCTGGACTCAGCTCACAGTACAACCAACGTGTCAATCAAAGTGAGGTAAAATATGTCAAACTGACTTGTACCGATTTGCCAGACAAAGGGACAGAGCTGGAAAGGATGTGCAGCAGGTTGGGGTGGTAAAAGATGCAGATGGTAGTGTGCTGACAAGCAAGGAGGGTGTGTTGAGAAGGTGGAGGGAATATTTTGAGGAGCTGACAAATGAAGAGAGAGGAAAAAAGGCTGGATGATGTGGAGAGAGTAAATCAGGAAGTGCAAGAGATTAGTAATGGTGAAGTGAGGGCAGCTATGAAGAGTGGAAAGGCAGTTGGTCCAGATGACATTCCATTGGAGGCATGGAAATGTATAGGAGAGATGGCAGTGGAGTTTCTAACCAGATTGTTTCATAAAATCTTGGGAAGTGAGAGGATGCCTGAGGAGTGGAGATGAAGTGTGCTGGATCCCTTTTTTTAAGACCAAGGGTGATGTGCAGAGTTGATGTAACTACAGAGCCATAAAGTTGATCAGCTACAGCGTGAAGTCATGGGAGAGAGAAATAGAAGCTAGGCTTAGCAAACAGGTGAAGCTCTGTGAGCAACAACATGGTTTCATGTCGAGAAAGAGCACTACAGATGCAATGTTTGCTCTGAGGATACTGATGAAGTATAGAGAAGACCAGAAGGACTTGCATTGTGTGTTTGAGGATTTAGAGAAAGCTTATGACAGGCTGCCAAGAGAAGAGTTCTGGTATTGTATGAGAGTAGTGCAGGACATGTACAAGGACAGTGTGACAGCAGTGCGATGAGCAGTAGGAATGACAGACTCATTCAAGGTGGAGGTGGGATCACACCAAGGATCAGCTCTGAGTCCTTTCTTGTTCACAGTGGTGATGGACAGTTGACGGATGAGATCAGACAGGATTAGGCTAACGGGAGCAGCCGAGAGAAGAAGAAAATATATCAAACTGAAGAAATTATCTACAGAAACCAAAACTGTTTCAATACCAGGCTGTAAACGTGATTATGTTGGACATTTTAACATGGACTTCAACGGAAAGTAACTCCTTTTTGGAGCAAGACTCGTGGCCATGCAAGGAACTGCAAGACTTTCCATTTCCATGTGTTCTTCACTTCAGACGGGAGGAGGTTGAGGCTTGGTTCTTGAGTGTTGCACTTTACGCTGCCCCCTAGTGGTCACAGTTGGTTGAGCAGTTGATGAGAACACATTAAATGCATGGAACTAATTTAAGTTGATCTCACCTTATTTCTCAGCACGAGGAGTTGGAATCTTCGGGCACCTCACTATTCCATTAAGTTACCATCCACAGGGCCGTGGTTCAGTTATCAATCTGTTATTGATACATTTTGATTGATCTTTTTTCTCACTCTGTGGCTGCTTGGTACTTTTCCAAGCAGAGGTTTGTATGGTGTCACATTTGTCACAGTCTTGTTTGGTCATCAAGCTGTGCGCCGTCTCCTTCCAGGTTTTGGAGCAGACCGGGTGAAGTGAAGACTGATGGCAAATGTTCTGAAATCAAAAGTATATTACGGCTTTAAGAAGGACCTGAGTAAAAGTACAAACAGGTTTCCATCAGGAAGGTGAAAACTTTAACCAGCAGCTGAATTCCAACCCCACAACCAACATTTATAAAATAGATGATTGACATTTGAGGATCAGTTTCACAGCACATGACTGTAAACATCTAAATCCACTGAAGAATCATGTCGGACTGAATAAAACACTTTGTGTCCAAAGCTGGTTTCTGGATCCTGTCTGAGGTGCAGAACGATCTGAACCTTTGCATGACGACACAAATCTGTTTCTTGTTGATTTTGTCTTCAGGCTGAGTTTGTGTGATCTGTCAGAGAGAAGCTGTGAAGTTCTGAGCTCAGTTCTCAGCTCTCAGTCCTCCAGTCTGAGAGAACTGGATCTGAGTAACAACGATCTGCAGGATTCAGGAGTGAAGCTGCTGTCTGCTGGACTGGAGAGTCCACACTGTTACCTGGAGACTCTCAGGTCAGGACTCATCCATGTGTGCAGCAGCTCCATAAATCAGAGTGAAGCTGCAGCTTTGCTCCCTGTCATGTTGTGTGAGTGTTGATGGATCTCAGTGTTTGAACCACAGTCATGAGCTCATCCTGCAGCAGACATCAGTGTGTCCGTGCTGCTGCAAAGTGGGGACGTCCTGACACTGTCCTCACATTGTGTCTGCAGGCTGTCAGGCTGTCTGATCACACATGAAGGCTGTGCTTCTCTGGCCTCAGCTCTGACCTCCAACCCCTCCCATCTCAGAGAGCTGGACCTGAGCTACAACCATCCAGGAGACTCAGTCAAGCTGCTGGATCCACTCCGGACTCTGGACTCTCTCAGGTATGGACTGGGTCTGGTGGAGAAGCTCCGTGTGGTTCCTGTGGACCTGACACACCGAGCTGACCTCAAACACCTCACACTGACAAACAGCGACTCAGCAAACTCTCTGTGCCGACTCATTGTTCCTGTTTGACATGAACACGTGACAGAGATCCAGCTGATGGTCAGCTGACCTCTAACATACATGTGTGTATGTTCTGCTCACGTGTTTGAGGAAATCATTTGTTAGTCGTTCACACATTCTGGTGCAAAGACAAAGAAAAACAGTTGTCGATCATTTTCACTGTCAGTCTGTTCAGAGTCACATGTTTCAAAGAAGAACGGAGACAAAAAGCTTCATTTCTCTGAAGCAGGAGTCACCAACCTGCTCCTCGAGAGTCAGGTGACCTCCAGCAGCAGGGCTGGTGAGCCCTGATTGGTTAAATCCACTTCAGCAGATTTTCACCAGAATCTTCAAACCTGAAAAAGCCAAAAGTTGTTGTTTGCTGCTGATCAGCACAGTTAGAGGTGATCAGTAATCAATGATCCATTTGGAGCGATGAGTGTGTTAGAAGAGAAGAACTAAAGTGTGTGGATGAGATCAATGTCATGTTGATGTTTCCATGATTAAAGCCCATGTGTTGCTCCGCCCCCTCCTCCTTTCAGGGTGGATCCTGGTGGAGTCCGATGGCTGAGACCAGGTCTGAGGAAGTGTAAGTGTCTTTGTACTTTGATCCATCTGTTTCCATAGAAACCACCCTCTGTGACATCACTCAGTCAAGTCCGACTGACACTGAAGCAGAGTTCAACATGAAGGCTGCTACAAAAGACCGATTGATAACTGTGTTGATTGATGAACTGATCAATTGATAACTGTGTTGATTGATGAACTGATCGATTGGTTGATAACTGTGTTGATTTGTTCCATCAGATTTCTCTGAACTCTCTCTGGATCCAAACTCAGCGAACAGAAAACTCAAACTGTGCAAAAACAACACAAAGGTGGAACGTGTGAACGAGGATCAATCATATCCTGATCATCCAGACAGATTTGACCTTTGCCCTCAGGTCCTGTCTTCAATTGGTTTGACTGGTCGCTGTTACTGGGAGGTGGAGTGGACAGGAGACGTTTATATATCAGTGACTTACAGAAGAATCAGGAGGAAAGGAAAGAATGAGGACTGTTGGTTTGGACATAATGATCAGTCCTGGAGTCTGTTCTGCTCTGAGGATGATGAGGATGATGGTTCTTGTTACTCTGTCTGTCACAATGACAGACAAACACTCCTTCCTTTCTGCCCTTCCTCTCACAGAGTCTCGGTGTTTGTGGACTGTCCTGCTGGCACTCTGTCCTTCTATGAAGTCTCCTCTGACTCTCTCATTCACATCCACACCTTCTGCTGCACGTTCACTGAACCTCTGTATGCTGGGTTCAGATTATGGTCGGGTTCTGGTTCCTCAGTGTCTCTGTGTGGACTGGAGGATGGAGAGTCTCCTCCTGTGGACACCAACACTTGATCATCCCTGGTTCTCAAGACCAGGCACCTAAGTGGCTCTACTCGATTCTTTTCTACTCTTCCTTTTTAGATATTTAGATATACCTTTGTATACTGGCATAGTTCCACCTTAGAATTGGAATATAATATATAAGATAGACCTTACTGAATTTTCATGAGTGTTTGGACAGCAAATGTCCAGCTGGTTTGACTTTGCGGTCTGTGATTGTAAGCTAACATGATTTTTGGCGCCCCCAGCAATTCACACTCCCATCCAGTAGATGGCAGTGTTCTGTCAGGGATGAGAATCTTCCACGGATTCGTGGATTTCTGACTGCTTCTGGACCATTTCTGAGATCCATTGAGAAAAGTTGGGGTGGAGGTGCAGTGGGGCCAGCTGTGCTTATTAAACCTTTCCTCACATGCACGGAACTGCATTGCTGAAACTGCAAGCTAAACGCAAGATGTCATTGGTTACCTTTTCTACAACAAACTTTCAGCCAATCGGAATCTCTGTAAATCTAAAGTCACTGAAAGTACCCGGAAGCGGATTTTTTGATTTTCTCCAAGTTTTGCTCTGTCTGCTGCATCTGTAACGTGGCCAAAATTATCGCATTAAAGGCATCAATAGTGACGTAAAAAAACGGGTTGAGGTGGACGTTTGCGGGACAAAGGCAAGACTCTGTGTGAACTCAGCGTCCACAGAGTTCAATAGCGAAGCAAAGACTGCAGCGAAACGAGACGAGTCATTGGCTAAATGCTGGGCTTTGTCCCGCCCATCGGACGCTCAGCGTGTCTGGGGGTCTATGGGGCAGTGGGCGGGCCTCGGCTGGCCTGGACGCTGAGCTTCTGCATGATGATTGGATGATCTGTCTGAGGTTGAATCCCTTTTTGATTGACAGCAAAATGAGCGAATCAGCGATCTTTTGGTGTAAACGGGGAGCATTTTTTAATTTTCATTCTGTTCTGAGTTGAACCGGAGACTTTCCTAATCCTCTTAGCGGCATTTTCTTTGTTAAAAACGACTAACGACAAATCGAGCTTCTATTTCTGGTGGGGTTTTTTTGTAGCTGCTTGTGTTTGGAGACTGACATCTAAATGCTTATCTGAGTGCAGAATATTTTTTGCATCACTCTCTGGGTTTGCCACATTTTTCTCAAAATCCACAAAGAGGATATCTTTTCTTGAGTCTGCAGGCTGCTCAAGGTTGCCCAGAAATGCTCCTACTGGATGGAATTTCACATCACGGATAGTGAGCACTGTGGCAAACAGTTATGATGCCTCCTGCAAACTTTTGAGATGATCACTGCAGATAAGTCCATGGATGATGACACATTAGACTGTGCCAATTTCTTTGTTTGTTATTGCAGTAGTCATTAAAACTGCAAATTTGTTATTGAAAATAGCTGTTGTGAGTTAATTTGTGAGATTGTGGATGTTCTGGACGAAGTTAGTGTTTTCATGGGTGGTGGGGCGGAGGTGGTGGCCACGTTAGTGTGCGTGGGGGGGGGGGGGGGTTCACCTGGGGAGTAAATCACTCTAGGACTGCCACTGAACTATACATAATGTAAATTCAGAGGAATATTACTATTCACTATAAATACAACTGTATTAATTTAAAGGAAATCATGTGTTTACTGCCCTCAGGTGGACACAATGCTGTACTACAACATCAGCAATTTCAGACAGTAATGCAGACGTTAGTGAAGAAACTATACATAATGTAAATTCAGAGGAATATTACTATTCACTATAAATACAACTGTATTAATTTAAAGGAAATCATGTGTTTACTGCCCTCAGGTGGACACAATGCTGTACTACAACATCAGCAATTTCAGACAATAATGCAGACGTTAGTGAAGAAACTATACATAATGTAAATTCAGAGGAATATTACTATTCACTACAAATACAACTGTATTAATTTAAAGTAAATCATGTTTACTGCCCTCAGGTGGACACAATGCTGTACTACAACATCAGCAATTTCAGACAATAATGCAGACGTTAGTGCAGAAACTATACATAATGTAAATTCAGAGGAATATTACTATTCACTACAAATACAACTGTATTAATTTAAAGTAAATCATGTTTACTGCCCTCAGGTGGACACAATGCTGTACTACAACATCAGCAATTTCAGACAATAATGCAGACGTTAGTGCAGAAACTATACATAATGTAAATTCAGAGGAATATTACTATTCACTACAAATACAACTGTATTAATTTAAAGTAAATCATGTTTACTGCCCTCAGGTGGACACAATGCTGTACTACAACATCAGCAATTTCAGACAATAATGCAGACGTTAGTGCAGAAACTATACATAATGTAAATTCAGAGGAATATTACTATTCACTACAAATACAACTGTATTAATTTAAAGTAAATCATGTTTACTGCCCTCAGGTGGACACAATGCTGTACTACAACATCAGCAATTTCAGACAATAATGCAGACATTAGTGCAGAAACTATACATAATGTAAATTCAGAGGAATATTACTATTCACTACAAATACAACTGTATTAATTTAAAGTAAATCATGTTTACTGCCCTCAGGTGGACACAATGCTGTACTACAACATCAGCAATTTCAGACAATAATGCAGACGTTAGTGCAGAAACTATACATAATGTAAATTCAGAGGAATATTACTATTCACTATAAATACATCTGTATTAATTTAAAGGAAATCATGTGTTTACTGCCCTCAGCTGGACACAATGCTGTACTACAACATCAGCAATTTCAGACAATAATGCAGACGTTAGTGCAGAAACTATACATAATGTAAATTCAGAGGAATATTACTATTCACTATAAATACATCTGTATTAATTTAAAGGAAATCATGTGTTTACTGCCCTCAGGTGGACACAATGCTGTACTACAACATCAGCAATTTCAGACAATAATGCAGACGTTAGTGCAGAAACTATACATAATGTAAATTCAGAGGAATATTACTATTCACTATAAATACATCTGTATTAATTTAAAGGATATCATGTGTTTACTGCCCTCAGGTGGACACAATGCTGTACTACAACATCAGCAATTTCAGACAATAATGCAGACGTTAGTGCAGAAACTATACATAATGTAAATTCAGAGGAATATTACTATTCACTATAAATACATCTGTATTAATTTAAAGGATATCATGTGTTTACTGCCCTCAGGTGGACACAATGCTGTACTACAACATCAGCAATTTCAGACAATAATGCAGACGTTAGTGCAGAAACTATACATAATGTAAATTCAGAGGAATATTACTATTCACTCTAAATACATCTGTATTAATTTAAAGGATATCATGTGTTTACTGCCCTCAGGTGGACACAATGCTGTACTACAACATCAGCAATTTCAGACAATAATGCAGACGTTAGTGCAGAAACTATACATAATGTAAATTCAGAGGAATATTACTATTCACTATAAATACATCTGTATTAATTTAAAGGATATCATGTGTTTACTGCCCTCAGGTGGACACAATGCTGTACTACAACATCAGCAATTTCAGACAATAATGCAGACGTTAGTGCAGAAACTATACATAATGTAAATTCAGAGGAATATTACTATTCACTATAAATACATCTGTATTAATTTAAAGGAATCATGTGTTTACTGCCCTCAGGTGGACACAATGCTGTACTACAACATCAGCAATTTCAGACAATAATGCAGACGTTAGTGCAGAAACTATACATAATGTAAATTCAGAGGAATATTACTATTCACTATAAATACATCTGTATTAACTTAAAGGATATCATGTGTTTACTGCCCTCAGCTGGACAACATGCTGTACTACAACATCAGCAATTTCAGACAATAATGCAGACGTTAGTGCAGAAACTATACATAATGTAAATTCAGAGGAATATTACTATTCACTATAAATACATCTGTATTAACTTAAAGGATATCATGTGTTTACTGCCCTCAGGTGGACACAATGCTGTACTACAACATCAGCAATTTCAGACAATAATGCAGACGTTAGTGCAGAAACTATACATAATGTAAATTCAGAGGAATATTACTATTCACTATAAATACATCTGTATTAATTTAAAGGATATCATGTGTTTACTGCCCTCAGGTGGACACAATGCTGTACTGCAACATCAGCAATTTCAGACAATAATGCAGACGTTAGTGCAGAAACTATACATAATGTAAATTCAGAGGAATATTACTATTCACTATAAATACATCTGTATTAACTTAAAGGATATCATGTGTTTACTGCCCTCAGGTGGACACAATGCTGTACTACAACATCAGCAATTTCAGACAATAATGCAGACGTTAGTGCAGAAACTATACATAATGTAAATTCAGAGGAATATTACTATTCACTATAAATACATCTGTATTAATTTAAAGGATATCATGTGTTTACTGCCTTCAGGTGGACACAATGCTGTACTGCAACATCAGCAATTTCAGACAATAATGCAGACGTTAGTGCAGAAACTATACATAATGTAAATTCAGAGGAATATTACTATTCACTATAAATACATCTGTATTAATTTAAAGGATATCATGTGTTTACTGCCCTCAGGTGGACACAGTGAGGTACTACATCAGCAATTTCAGACAATAATGCAGACATTAGTGCAGAAACTATACATAATGTAAATTCAGTGGAATATTACTATTCACTATAAATACATCTGTATTAACTTAAAGGATATCATGTGTTTACTGCACCTCAGCTGGACACAATGCTGTACTACAACATCAGCAATTTCAGACAATAATGCAGACGTTTTTTGCAGAAACTATACATAATGTAAATTCAGAGGAATATTACTATTCACTATAAATACATCTGTATTAATTTAAAGGATATCATGTGTTTACTGCCCTCAGGTGGACACAGTGAGGTACTACATCAGCAATTTCAGACAATAATGCAGACATTAGTGCAGAAACTATACATAATGTAAATTCAGAGGAATATTACTATTCACTATAAATACAACTGTATTAATTTAAAGGAAATCAGGTGTTTACTGCCCTCAGGTGGACACAATGCTGTACTACAACATCAGCAATTTCAGACAATAATGCAGACATTAGTGCAGAAACTATACATAATGTAAATTCAGAGGAATATTACTATTCACTCTAAATACAACTGTATTAATTTAAAGGAAATCAGGTGTTTACTGCCCTCAGGTGGACACAATGCTGTACTACAACATCAACAATTTCAGACAATAATGCAGACGTTAGTGAAGAAACTATACATAATGTAAATTCAGAGGAATATTACTATTCAGTACAGATAAATCTGTATTAATTTAAAGGATATCATGTGTTTACTGCCCTCAGGTGGACACAATGCTGTACTACAACATCAGCAATTTCAGACAATAATGCAGACGTTAGTGAAGAAACTATACATAATGTAAATTCAGAGGAATATTACTATTCAGTACAGATAAATCTGTATTAATTTAAAGGATATCACGTGTTTACTGCCCTCAGGTGGACACAATGCTGTACTACAACATCAGCAATTTCAGACAATAATGCAGACGTTAGTGAAGAAACTATACATAATGTAAATTCAGAGGAATATTACTATTCAGTACAGATAAATCTGTATTAATTTAAAGGAAATCATGTTTTCTGCCCTCAGGTGGACACAATGTGGTACTACAACATCAGCAATTTCAGACAATAATGCAGACGTTAGTGAAGAAACTATACATAATGTAAATTCAGAGGAATATTACTATTCACTCTAAATACAACTGTATTAATTTAAAGGAAATCAGGTGTTTACTGCCCTCAGGTGGACACAATGCTGTACTACAACAGCAATTTCAGACAATAATGCAGACGTTAGTGCAGAAACTATACATAATGTAAATTCAGAGGAATATTACTATTCACTACAATACAACTGTATTAATTTAAAGGAAATCATGTTTTACTGCCCTCAGGTGGACACAATGCTGTACTACAACATCAGCAATTTCAGACAATAATGCAGACGTTAGTGCAGAAACTATACATAATGTAAATTCAGAGGAATATTACTATTCACTACAAATACAACTGTATTAATTTAAAGGAAATCATGTGTTTACTGCCCTCAGGTGGACACAATGCTGTACTACAACATCAGCAATTTCAGACAATAATGCAGACGTTAGTGCAGAAACTATACATAATGTAAATTCAGAGGAATATTACTATTCACTATAAATACAACTGTATTAATTTAAAGGAAATCATGTGTTTACTGCCCTCAGGTGGACACAATGCTGTACTACAACATCAGCAATTTCAGACAATAATGCAGACGTTAGTGCAGAAACTATACATAATGTAAATTCAGAGGAATATTACTATTCACTATAAATACAACTGTATTAATTTAAAGGAAATCATGTTTTCTGCCCTCAGGTGGACACAATGCTGTACTACAACATCAGCAATTTCAGACAATAATGCAGACGTTAGTGCAGAAACTATACATAATGTAAATTCAGAGGAATATTACTATTCACTATAAATACAACTGTATTAATTTAAAGGAAATCATGTTTACTGCCCTCAGGTGGACACAATGCTGTACTACAACATCAGCAATTTCAGACAATAATGCAGACGTTAGTGCAGAAACTATACATAATGTAAATTCAGAGGAATATTACTATTCACTACTAAATACAACTGTATTAATTTAAAGGAAATCATGTTTTACTGCCCTCAGGTGGACACAATGCTGTACTACAACATCAGCAATTTCAGACAATAATGCAGACGTTAGTGCAGAAACTATACATAATGTAAATTCAGAGGAATATTACTATTCACTATAAATACAACTGTATTAATTTAAAGGAAATCATGTGTTTACTGCCCTCAGGTGGACACAATGCTGTACTACAACATCAGCAATTTCAGACAATAATGCAGACGTTAGTGCAGAAACTATACATAATGTAAATTCAGAGGAATATTACTATTCACTATAAATACAACTGTATTAATTTAAAGGAAATCATGTTTTACTGCCCTCAGGTGGACACAATGCTGTACTACAACATCAGCAATTTCAGACAATAATGCAGACGTTAGTGCAGAAACTATACATAATGTAAATTCAGAGGAATATTACTATTCACTATAAATACAACTGTATTAATTTAAAGGAAATCATGTGTTTACTGCCCTCAGGTGGACACAATGCTGTACTACAACATCAGCAATTTCAGACAATAATGCAGACGTTAGTGCAGAAACTATACATAATGTAAATTCAGAGGAATATTACTATTCACTATAAATACAATCTGTATTAATTTAAAGGAAATCATGTGTTTACTGCCCTCAGGTGGCACAATGCTGTACTACAACATCAGCAATTTCAGACAATAATGCAGACGTTAGTGCAGAAACTATACATAATGTAAATTCAGAGGAATATTACTATTCACTATAAATACAACTGTATTAATTTAAAGGATATCATGTGTTTACTGCCCTCAGGTGGACACAATGCTGTACTACAACATCAGCAATTTCAGACAATAATGCAGACGTTAGTGCAGAAACTATACATAATGTAAATTCAGAGGAATATTACTATTCACTATAAATACAACTGTATTAATTTAAAGGAAATCATGTGTTTACTGCCCTCAGGTGGACACAATGCTGTACTACAACATCAGCAATTTCAGACAATAATGCAGACGTTAGTGCAGAAACTATACATAATGTAAATTCAGAGGAATATTACTATTCACTATAAATACAACTGTATTAATTTAAAGTAAATCATGTTTACTGCCCTCAGGTGGACACAATGCTGTACTACAACATCAGCAATTTCAGACAATAATGCAGACGTTAGTGCAGAAACTATACATAATGTAAATTCAGAGGAATATTACTATTCACTATAAATACAACTGTATTAATTTAAAGGAAATCATGTTTACTGCCCTCAGGTGGACACAATGCTGTACTACAACATCAGCAATTTCAGACAATAATGCAGACGTTAGTGCAGAAACTATACATAATGTAAATTCAGAGGAATATTACTATTCACTATAAATACAACTGTATTAATTTAAAGGAAATCATGTGTTTACTGCCCTCAGGTGGACACAATGCTGTACTACAACATCAGCAATTTCAGACAATAATGCAGACGTTAGTGCAGAAACTATACATAATGTAAATTCAGAGGAATATTACTATTCACTATAAATACAACTGTATTAATTTAAAGGAAATCATGTTTACTGCCCTCAGGTGGACACAATGCTGTACTACAACATCAGCAATTTCAGACAATAATGCAGACGTTAGTGCAGAAACTATACATAATGTAAATTCAGAGGAATATTACTATTCACTATAAATACAACTGTATTAATTTAAAGGAAATCATGTGTTTACTGCCCTCAGGTGGACACAATGCTGTACTACAACATCAGCAATTTCAGACAATAATGCAGACGTTAGTGCAGAAACTATACATAATGTAAATTCAGAGGAATATTACTATTCACTATAAATACAACTGTATTAATTTAAAGGAAATCATGTGTTTACTGCCCTCAGGTGGACACAATGCTGTACTACAACATCAGCAATTTCAGACAATAATGCAGACGTTAGTGCAGAAACTATACATAATGTAAATTCAGAGGAATATTACTATTCACTATAAATACAACTGTATTAATTTAAAGGAAATCATGTTTACTGCCCTCAGGTGGACACAATGCTGTACTACAACATCAGCAATTTCAGACAATAATGCAGACGTTAGTGCAGAAACTATACATAATGTAAATTCAGAGGAATATTACTATTCACTATAAATACAACTGTATTAATTTAAAGGAAATCATGTGTTTACTGCCCTCAGGTGGACACAATGCTGTACTACAACATCAGCAATTTCAGACAATAATGCAGACGTTAGTGCAGAAACTATACATAATGTAAATTCAGAGGAATATTACTATTCACTATAAATACAATCTGTATTAATTTAAAGGAATCATGTTTACTGCCCTCAGGTGGACACAATGCTGTACTACAACATCAGCAATTTCAGACAATAATGCAGACGTTAGTGCAGAAACTATACATAATGTAAATTCAGAGGAATATTACTATTCACTATAAATACAACTGTATTAATTTAAAGGAAATCATGTGTTTACTGCCCTCAGGTGGACACAATGCTGTACTACAACATCAGCAATTTCAGACAATAATGCAGACGTTAGTGCAGAAACTATACATAATGTAAATTCAGAGGAATATTACTATTCACTATAAATACAACTGTATTAATTTAAAGGAAATCATGTGTTTACTGCCCTCAGGTGGACACAATGCTGTACTACAACATCAGCAATTTCAGACAATAATGCAGACGTTAGTGCAGAAACTATACATAATGTAAATTCAGAGGAATATTACTATTCACTACAAATACAACTGTATTAATTTAAAGGAAATCATGTTTACTGCCCTCAGGTGGACACAATGCTGTACTACAACATCAGCAATTTCAGACAATAATGCAGACGTTAGTGCAGAAACTATACATAATGTAAATTCAGAGGAATATTACTATTCACTATAAATACAACTGTATTAATTTAAAGGAAATCATGTGTTTACTGCCCTCAGGTGGACACAATGCTGTACTACAACATCAGCAATTTCAGACAATAATGCAGACGTTAGTGCAGAAACTATACATAATGTAAATTCAGAGGAATATTACTATTCACTATAAATACAACTGTATTAATTTAAAGGAAATCATGTGTTTACTGCCCTCAGGTGGACACAATGCTGTACTACAACATCAGCAATTTCAGACAATAATGCAGACGTTAGTGCAGAAACTATACATAATGTAAATTCAGAGGAATATTACTATTCACTATAAATACAACTGTATTAATTTAAAGGAAATCATGTGTTTACTGCCCTCAGGTGGACACAATGCTGTACTACAACATCAGCAATTTCAGACAATAATGCAGACGTTAGTGCAGAAACTATACATAATGTAAATTCAGAGGAATATTACTATTCACTACAATACAACTGTATTAATTTAAAGGAAATCATGTTTACTGCCCTCAGGTGGACACAATGCTGTACTACAACATCAGCAATTTCAGACAATAATGCAGACGTTAGTGCAGAAACTATACATAATGTAAATTCAGAGGAATATTACTATTCACTATAAATACAACTGTATTAATTTAAAGGAAATCATGTGTTTACTGCCCTCAGGTGGACACAATGCTGTACTACAACATCAGCAATTTCAGACAATAATGCAGACGTTAGTGCAGAAACTATACATAATGTAAATTCAGAGGAATATTACTATTCACTATAAATACAACTGTATTAATTTAAAGGAAATCAGGTGTTTACTGCCCTCAGGTGGACACAATGCTGTACTACAACATCAGCAATTTCAGACAATAATGCAGACGTTAGTGCAGAAACTATACATAATGTAAATTCAGAGGAATATTACTATTCACTATAAATACAACTGTATTAATTTAAAGGAAATCATGTGTTTACTGCCCTCAGGTGGACACAATGCTGTACTACAACATCAGCAATTTCAGACAATAATGCAGACGTTAGTGCAGAAACTATACATAATGTAAATTCAGAGGAATATTACTATTCACTATAAATACAACTGTATTAATTTAAAGGAAATCATGTGTTTACTGCCCTCAGGTGGACACAATGCTGTACTACAACATCAGCAATTTCAGACAATAATGCAGACGTTAGTGCAGAAACTATACATAATGTAAATTCAGAGGAATATTACTATTCACTATAAATACAACTGTATTTATTTAAAGTAAATCATGTTTACTGCCCTCAGGTGGACACAATGCTGTACTACAACAGCAATTTCAGACAATAATGCAGACATTAGTGCAGAAACTATACATAATGTAAATTCAGAGGAATATTACTATTCACTATAAATACAACTGTATTAATTTAAAGTAAATCATGTTTACTGCCCTCAGGTGGACACAATGCGGTACTACAACATCAGCAATTTCAGACAATAATGCAGACATTAGTGCAGAAACTATACATAATGTAAATTCAGAGGAATATTACTATTCACTATAAATACATCTGTATTAATTTAAAGGAAATCATGTGTTTACTGCCCTCAGGTGGACACAATGCTGTACTACAACATCAGCAATTTCAGACAATAATGCAGACATTAGTGCAGAAACTATACATAATGTAAATTCAGAGGAATATTACTATTCACTATAAATACAACTGTATTAACTTAAAGGAAATCATGTGTTTACTGCCCTCAGGTCACTTTATACATGCTTCCCTTAGGCAGTATTATTAGTCGGCATTGCTTAAATTTTCATTGTTACGCAGATGATACCCAGCTTTATCTATCCATGAAGCCAGAGGACACACACCAATTAGCTAAACTGCAGGATTGTCTTACAGACATAAAGACATGGATGACCTCTAATTTCCTGCTTTTAAACTCAGATAAAACTGAAGTTATTGTACTTGGCCCCACAAATCTTAGAAACATGGTGTCTAACCAGATCCTTACTCTGGATGGCATTACCCTGACCTCTAGTAATACTGTGAGAAATCTTGGAGTCATTTTTGATCAGGATATGTCATTCAAAGCACATATTAAACAAATATGTAGGACTGCTTTTTTGCATTTACGCAATATCTCTAAAATCAGAAAGGTCTTGTCTCAGAGTGATGCTGAAAAACTAATTCATGCATTTATTTCCTCTAGGCTGGACTATTGTAATTCATTATTATCAGGTTGTCCTAAAAGTTCCCTAAAAAGCCTTCAGTTAATTCAAAATGCTGCAGCTAGAGTACTGACGGGGACTAGAAGGAGAGAGCATATCTCACCCATATTGGCCTCTCTTCATTGGCTTCCTGTTAATTCTAGAATATAATTTAAAATTCTTCTTCTTACTTATAAGGTTTTGAATAATCAGGTCCCATCTTATCTTAGAGACCTCATAGTACCATATCACCCCAATAGAGCGCTTCGCTCTCAGACTGCAGGCTTACTTGTAGTTCCTAGGGTTTGTAAGAGTAGAATGGGAGGCAGAGCCTTCAGCTTTCAGGCTCCTCTCCTGTGGAACCAGCTCCCAATTCAGATCAGGGAGACAGACACCCTCTCTACTTTTAAGATTAGGCTTAAAACTTTCCTTTTTGCTAAAGCTTATAGTTAGGGCTGGATCAGGTGACCCTGAACCATCCCTTAGTTATGCTGCTATAGACGTAGACTGCTGGGGGGTTCCCATGATGCACTGTTTCTTTCTCTTTTTGCTCTTTATGCACCACTCTGCATTTAATCATTAGTGATCGATCTCTGCTCCCCTCCACAGCATGTCTTTTTCCTGGTTCTCTCCCTCAGCCCCAACCAGTCCCAGCAGAAGACTGCCCCTCCCTGAGCCTGGTTCTGCTGGAGGTTTCTTCCTGTTAAAAGGGAGTTTTTCCTTCCCACTGTAGCCAAGTGCTTGCTCACAGGGGGTCGTTTTGACCGTTGGGGTTTTTCTGTAATTATTGTATGGCTTTGCCTTACAATATAAAGCGCCTTGGGGCAACTGTTTGTTGTGATTTGGCGCTATATAAAAAAATTGATTGATTGATTGATTGATTGACACAATGCTGTACTGCAACATCAGCAATTTCAGACAATAATGCAGACGTTAGTGCAGAAACTATACATAATGTAAATTCACAGGAATATTACTTTTCACTATAACTACATCTGTATTAATTTAAAGGATATCATGTGTTTACTGCCCTCAGGTGGACACAATGGGGTACTACAACATCAGCAATTTCAGACAATAATGCAGACGTTAGTGCAGAAACTATACATAATGTAAATTCAGAGGAATATTACTATTCATTATAAATACATCTGTATTAATTTAAAGGATATCATGTGTTTACTGCCCTCAGGTGGACACAATGTTGTACTACAACATCAGCAATTTCAGACAGATCCTGTCCTTAAGGTGAACTAATTTCTGTCTCAAGGTGTTAACCGGTTTAATGTAAACTGTGATTTTGTGCTGTCTGAAGATCCTCTGTAGTTTTCCCCCTACTCCTGCTAAATAAGGGAGAGACACTCCTCTTCTTCTTGTGTCCGTCTCCTGTCTATCTGGTCTCTTTGTTCTCTGGGACTTCTGCACTTTGTCCAGGGACCATCGTGGGTACCCACATACTGTGAGGGTTTTCCGTACAAGTTGTTGTTCTTTAGCCCTTCCCTCTGCAGTTGTGGGCTCCTGTAGGGCTCTGTGTTTAAGAGTCCTGATCACCCCGAGCTTGTGTTCAAGGGGGTGGTTAGGATCCCTAGTAACAAACAGAGCAATGTAGTGTATTCTATCAGATGTCAGGAAAACTGTAATGAACACTACATAGGTGAGACTAAGCAACCTTTATACAAGAGGCTATACCAGCACCGCAGAGAGGTCGCCAGTGGACCTCAGTCTGCAGTTCATCTCCACCTTAAAGACACTAACCACATATTTGAGGACAAGGAAGTTAAAATATTAGCCAGAGAGAAGAAATGGTTTGAAAGAGGTGTCAAGGAAGCATTCTTTGTAAAACAGTTGAAACGTAGCCTTAACCAGGGAGGGGGTCTGAGACACACTTTGTCCCCTGTTTCCATGGGGTACTCAGGTCAAAGCAGTTTTAGTCTTTTGTTCATGGTAATGAGTCATTCACGTCATCGGGAGAGTCATCAAGGGAGCCATCAGGAGAGGCGTCTGTCCCATCATTAGGAGGGACAGCTGCCCTGTCATTAGGAGAGTGCTAACTAGAGCACAATAGGTGCTAATTAGAGCTATTGTTTAGTCACTAGCCTGTAGCAGTCTGCGTCTCGGTAGGAGGGTCTGGTTAGGTTTAAAACTCCAGCTTTTGTGGCTTCTGTATTTTCTTCTCTACAAGAGTCAAGACAGAAGTCAGACCACCAGAGCAAGAATTTTAGCTGAGGAAGCTTCTGCGATTTGAAGCAAAACATCCTCGCGTCAAGCAACCCAGTCCAGTCGAAGATTCAAGCTTCTCTACTATGGAAACCACCTGGACAACCTGGAGAGCCTTCACAGAAACATTCCTCCATTTAAAAATAAATATTTCGTGTAATCTTCACTAATATACAAAACAGTACATTAATGATTTCAATGTGAATAATGTACTTGTTAGTGCAGTTTTAGAATATCTAATAATGGGCTGTATGTTGTGTGGGCCGCTGAAGAGGAGGTACTGCTGGCCCACCACCACCAGAGGGCACCCTGCCTGGAGTGCGGGCTCCAGGCACCAGAGGGCGCTGCCGCCTAACAGGAGTAGCCGGGGTGACAGCTGACACTCATCACCTATGACAGCTGTCACCACTCATCTGATCAGCATCGGTATATCAGCAAGACGTCATCTCCACCTCTTTGCCGAGATTTACCAGGAAGGTAACGTTCTCAGCTGGCTGTGAGATTTTTTCGACAGTAACCTTTTGTGACTTTTTGTGTATCGTATAACAGACTCTTTTTCCAACAAGAGGTGGAGTTGGTTTTTCTGCCGTGTGAATTGCTGGGTGTAAACGCGCCCACAGTTAATTGTGTTTTTGTTCCTCGCCAGCAGTACCAGGTCCGACACGCGGAGGCAGTGGCCACCTGGGAGTTCGGGACTTGGCGGCTCCAGTATTCCCGGGGTCTGGTGGCGGAGGAAATCGTGTTGTTCCGGTTCTACTTTGGACAGACGTCTTCTATCTTCGAGCCTGCCCACACGACACCTTTTGTGATTTGACCTTTTGTCTATTGTTGAATCTGTTGTGTTTGTTGTGCTTATTCACAACAGTAAAGTGTTGTATTTGACTTCCTCCATTGTCCGTTCATTTGCGCCCCCCTGTTGTGGGTCCGTGTACCTACACTTTCCCAACACTGTAGGTCACCTGCAGGTTTGTGTCATTCCCAGACAAGTTAATTAAACACAAAAATGTGTCTTTTCCACATTTATTTACAGCTATTCAAATGTCAAAATGTTTTAGTGTCACACTCCACGGTCTTGTTTTTCACAGGCTGCGCTCACGTACACTCCACTGAGTGATGTTTTCACCAACGACCTCCGCCCGCGGTCAGAGAAAGCTGAAAAACTCGTTACTATGTTTAAAAAAACATTACCCGGGACAACAGAGAGGGAACAGCCTGAATTTGAAAATCTGTGTGATGGTGCAGCGACATTGTGTCATTGCTCAGGGACATCCCTGGCCTTCAGTCCTAAAACAGGCGTCACGTGACTGCTGGCGCTGAGTGCGGTGATGGTTACGATCAGATGTTGCTTTAAGACAAAGTCCTCCCAAGTGTGACCTCGACATGACAGCTGCAGGACAAAATCCAGCTGCAGATGGACCAACAGATGGACCAATAATGTCTTTCATGGACTCTCTTTGACCTTTGACCCCATAGGGTGGCCCAACCCAAGCCGGGCATCGGGTAAAAGGTGTTGGTGACAGACTGATGTGGTCTCGCAGGCTCATTTTTCGGACTCTGGACCGGGTTCACTTTCGTTTCAGCTTCTTGCTCCACCTGTCCAGGTGTTGTTGTCTCTCCTTCAGCAGCTGCCAAACTGCTACAGCAGCTCCTGAAAAGACGACACGGCGTTAAGGCCCAGCGCCTTCCGAGGACTCCATCCAGCAGCTGGAAAATACTCATCAGACCACATGTTCAGACACAACACGCGTGAAAGGTAAAATAAACCCTGAAACACGTCTGCACAGAGTCAGCACCTCCAACAAAACCATAAAAAGCAGAAACGAGGAATCTGACCTCACGACCTGTGGGTCAATTTAACACGCAAACATGAAAATCTGTTCTACTCTGTGGGCTGAGTAGTTTGTTGGTACCACAGGCCCCACAGTACCAGGACCTAAACAAAGATGTATGGTGGCCATCCCAGGTTGTCAGCCGTAGCCAGGCAGGGGTCAAAATGTAAAAATGCTTCAATCATCTTGAAACATTTATCACATTATTAGTCTGATCATCAAGTTTGGACTATCTATGATGGAATGTTCTGGAGTTATGGGGTAAAACTAACAGGTAAAACTGTTAATTTGTTAGTGTCATGAGCTTAACCAATAAGTTAAGTCACTTTTTGGCCTGGACTACACCCAGTTTGCGCCCACTGGATTACAGCTGACAGACATCACCTTTGGTGAGAGTGACATTAGGCTGTTCTGGGACATCTCCATGGGACAGGCACGGGCCGTTGTCCTCACTGCATGAAAGCAGCACGTCTTACATGCTGTGCACGGCCTTTCCGCGGCAGTTTAATCATGTTAATGTGGACCTTGTGAGCACCCCCCCTTGGGTTTCACACACCTCCTCACCATTGTAGACATGACCATCCGGTGGCTGGGGGCCATGCCACTGATGCCCACAACAATGACAAAAATACTTTAAAATATGGCTGAAGCATTTTTAAATCATTTGGCACTCTTTAAATTATGACTGAAGCATTTTAAATCATGTGGCACTTTTTAAAATATGGCTGAAGCATTTTGAAATCATGATGGCACTCATTAAAATATAACTGAAGCATTTTGAAATCATGTGGCACTCATTAAAATGTGACTGAAACATTTTGAAATCATGTGCTATACTTTAAAATATGTCTGAAGCATTTTGAAATCATGTGGCACACTTTCAAATATAACTGAAGCATTTTGAAATCATGATGGCACACTTTCAAATATAACTGAAGCATTTTGAAATCATGTGGTACACTTTAAAATATGACTAGCATTTTGAAATCATGTGGTACACTTTAAAATATGGCTGAAGCATTTTGAAATCATGTGGTACACTTTAAAATATGACTGAAGCATTTTGAAATCATGTGGTACACTTTAAAATATGACTAGCATTTTGAAATCATGTGGTATACTTTAAAATATGGCTGAAGCATTTTGAAATCATGTGGCATGCATTCAAATATGACTGTAGCATTTTGAAATCATGTGGTACACTTTAAAATATGACTGAAGCATTTTGAAATCATGTGGTACACTTTAAAATATGACTGAAGCATTTTGAAATCATGAGGTACACTTTAAAATATGACTGTAGCATTGTGAAATCATGTGGTACACTTTAAAATATGACTGGAGCATTGTGAAATCATGTGGTACACTTTAAAATATGACTGGAGCATTGTGAAATCATGTGGTACACTTTAAAATATGGCTGAAGCATTTTTAAATCATTTGGCACTCTTTAAATTATGACTGAAGCATTTTAAATCATGTGGCACTTTTTAAAATATGGCTGAAGCATTTTGAAATCATGTGGCACTCATTACAATGTGACTGAAACATTTTGAAATCATGTGCTATACTTTAAAATATGACTGTAGCATTTTGAAATCACGTGGCACGCTTTCAAATATGACTGAAGCATTTTAAAATCACGTGGCACACTTTCAAATATGACTGAAGCATTTTGAAATCATGTGGCACACTTTCAAATATGACTGAAGCATTTTGAAATTACGTGGTACACTTTCAAATATGACTGTAGTATTTTGAAATCACGTGGTACAATTTCAAATATGACTGAAGCATTTTGAAATCATGTGGTACACTTTAAAATATGGCTGAAGCATTGTGAAATCATGTGGTACACTTTAAAATATGACTGAAGCATTGTGAAATCATGTGGTACACTTTCAAATATGACTGAAGCATTGTGAAATCATGTGGTACACTTTCAAATATGACTGAAGCATTGTGAAATCATGTGGTACACTTTCAAATATGACTGTAGCATTTTGAAATCATGTGGTACACTTTAAAATATGACTGAAGCATTTTGAAATCATGTGGTACACTTTAAAATATGGCTGAAGCATTGTGAAATCATGTGGTACAGTTTAAAATATGACTGAAGCATTTTGAAATCATGTGGTACACTTTAAAATGTGGCTGAAACATTTTGAAATCATGTGGCACACTTTATAATATGACTGTAGCATTTTGAAATCATGTGGTACACTTTCAAATATGACTGAAGCATTGTGAAATCATGTGGCACACTTTCAAATGTGACTGAAACATTTTGAAATCATGTGCTATACTTTAAAATATGACTAGCATTTTGAAATCATGTGGTACACTTTAAAATATGACTGAAGCATTTTGAAATCATGTGGTACACTTTCAAATATGGCTGAAGCATTGTGAAATCATGTGGTACACTTTAAAATATGACTGTAGCATTTTGAAATCATGTGCTACACTTTAAAATATGGCTGAAGCATTGTGAAATCATGTGGTACAGTTTAAAATATGACTGAAGCATTTTGAAATCATGTGGCACACTTTAAAATGTGGCTGAAACATTTTGAAATCATGTGGCACACTTTAAAATATGACTGTAGCATTTTGAAATCATGTGGTACAATTTAAAATATGACTGTAGCATTTTGAAATCATGTGGTACACTTTAACCCCTTAACGCCTGAACTTATATAGCTGTATATAAAAAAATGTTTTGTGTGTGTTTTTGCCTTTAAGTAGATGGTAAATGATGTTGAGATTATTAATTACCCTTTTGCACAAAAAATAAATAG
The DNA here is from genome assembly GCF_902500255.1 of Thalassophryne amazonica. Taxonomy (NCBI): domain Eukaryota; kingdom Metazoa; phylum Chordata; class Actinopteri; order Batrachoidiformes; family Batrachoididae; genus Thalassophryne; species Thalassophryne amazonica. The sequence goes on from NC_047125.1 coordinate 343,820, forward strand.
TAATTTTGGTATTTTGGTAATAATTTATGTTATGTTATAATAATAATAATGGTATGTTGCAAATTTGTGACAACAGGCATACTGGTCAATTTGGTATGTTGCATATTTGAGTCAAATATTGTAGCATACGAGGTCTGTCAATAAAGTATAGGTCCTTTTTATTTTTTTCGGACGGATTGTCGCGGCGGGTGACCCGTCACAAAAGGCCGCCACTGGAAAAACACCTCCGTGTTGATAACCATTTGTAAAATCCAGGCAGCTTTTGATGGCTTTCAGTGGAGTGAGTATCTGAGAAATTGTTTAACAGCTGGGCATGTTCCAACTTGTCCTTAAGGCTTCCAACGGAGGTGTTTTTCCAGTGGCGGCGCATCTCGTCCGCACGTCTTTCATTAAAAAAAATCTCCTTTAACAGTGGAATATCCGGATAAAATGCTGAAACCGACTTCTTCTGAAACTTCTCTGTTTTCTCACGACGTCCTGGATCAATAGAGCCTGAAATGTGGAGGTTTTCAGCTTGGAACAGGCTGACGACGGCGCCTGAGAGCGCTGCGCGACGTCCCGCTCCGTGGGAAGTCCTTAAAGCGACAGTAACACTTCAAAATCTCTCATCAGCCGTTAAAATTTTCACGGAAAACCAGCTTAATTTTTCGAACCATGTCCACTTCGATGTGTCTCACAGGTTTAGAAAAAATTTTGATCAAACAAAGCGCCAGTCTCTCAGCAACTTCTCAGACAAAGGAATTCCGACGAGGGGCTGGACGACTCCTCCCACAAGGAGTGCTCACAGGCGAATGACGTCACCGACAGGCGTGGAAAAACTCACGCACGCGCACGAGGGTTCAAGCATGTCTGACGTAAAAACATATGAATGAAATCCATATAGTTTTTGAAAAAAATAAAAAGGACCTATACTTTATTGACAGCCCTCGTATATGCGACAATAGGCGTTAAGGGGTTAAAATATGACTGAAGCATTTTGAAATCATGTGGCACACTTTTAATTATGATTTTAATTATGGCATTTTGAATTTTTGACCTCTGCTATCCCCTACCTGGCTGAAGCTGGCACCCTGGGATGACCACCATACCTTTTTGTCTTGGCCTTGGTATCCGAGGCTGGATTGTAAATGTTTTTTGGCACCTTAAATGGTACTGATTCTGTCAAAATGTCATGTGACCTGTTTGAAAAACGGTTAATTTCATCACAGAGGCTGATTGAGCCAAAACAGTTTCAATCAAATTCAAAGTGTTTTGTGCTGGTTTTACCGACGGCGAGCAGAGGTGAGAAGGCCATCAGCACCGAGGGCAGGTGCAGGTGTGAGTACGGTCCGTTTGGGTCAACGTGTAGCAGAGCCTGATACATGGTGACACCTGAACAAAACACGAGGTTCACAAGGACGAAGCAAAATCAACAAAACCTAAACATAACTGAAATCCTGAAAATTATCTGAACTATCAGTGAGTTTTCACTAATTTGGGAGAAGCTCATATTCTGAATTGACTTATAGGTCAACAATCAGGTGTAAGGGGACACAAAACATAGAAACAAGAAACTAAACATTAGATATTTAACTCATGTTCTTTAGGTTGCTGTGTTTACAGATTGTTAAAAAAAAAGGTTGAATTCTTGCAAAATATTTGTTTAAAAAATAAATGCATTGTCTTCCTGAGACCCACAAAAGTAAAAGTCTCACAAATTGTTTTATATTTATTTTGTATTAAATCATTGTCTTGGGTGAAAACAAAATGCAACAAGCTTTTAGCTTCCAGACTTCAAGAGCACAAAAGATTAAAAATGATTTTATGTTGTAAGTTTAACGTGGAGGTTCATGAACTAAAGTGTGCACGTGAGACTGTGCCCGTGTCTGAGTCTGGCACCAGTGTTTGTGTAAAAGTGTCAGTGATGAAAGTCACTGAGCTGTGGCTTTAAGTCTGTTTCCTCACACACTTCCTGGCATCTTATCGACTTCCTCACACACACTTCCTGTGGGACATTTTGACACAAACACTGTCACGGTGTCTCAATATCAGTTTAGTTCTTCATCCTCAGACCTTCTGTGGCGACTGATGCCACGTAGACCGGGATCCAGAGCGTGTAGCGCGCCCAAAGCGTGGCCACGAACGGCGAGTTCAGAGTGCACAACAGTTCATGTGGGTACCTGTCAAACAAAACATCTTAGCGGAACACAAAGTCAAAGTTCAGAGAATATAATACGTACATACAACCGAGGATAAATTGTTCCGTACTTCACCGTCTTTGTGATGAAACGTACCGTAGGAGGTCCTGAATGTTCCAGAAGAAGAAGACAAGGCACACCGCCGGTTTGCTCTGGATCTCCTCCAGCACGATGATCAGGATCAGCAGGAGATTCTTTTCTAGAACCTGAAAACGTTAACAGCATGACGTTGCAATTTGCTAACGTCCACGAGGTAAATGGACGGTTGGAGCTTTGTTACAAACTTGGACAAAGCGAGGAAGAAGTTTGGCTTTCTCGATGCCGTCTGCGATGTGGAAAAGCTCGAGGATGGTCAGAAGCTGGCAGAGACTCATCACGAAGCCAACCGAGTGAAAGGTGTCTGCTAAAGCGTCTGAAAATCAAATGTTAGCATGTCAACAAGTTTAGCATCTGAAACCAATAAATGTCAGAAAGAAACCCGCAGAAGTCTACAAAGTGAAAATGACCGTTTAACAGATTCTATAAAATAATTAATCTGTTACAAGTGTTTGCAAAATACTCCAACAATACATGAAACATCTGAGTAACAGTATGAAAAAGATTTACTAAAAGGTGTGCTAGGTAAGCTAACAGGTTAGCCTAGCTAGCTGCCTTGTTTTCCAACAATAAATTGACAGTTGAATGAAGGTAATCCAGCAATGATGACAATGGCCTGTTTTTAGAAGTTATATTACTCCAGCTGAACTTTGCATGATTGGACGACATGTTGTAGCTAGCTAGCATGCTAGAATTTTGTATCAACCTGTGGGAAATCTTTCTTGTTAGCCTTTAATACACACATATTTCTACACCACTCAGCACCATAAGTTCATTTCTTCACAACTGTGCAAAATCCAAACCATAAACCATCAGGCTGCCTTCACTTGGATTGGCAGTTGCCTTCTCAGAATATGCATAAAATACACTTCTTGTTTACCATGGCCCCTCATGCCTCGCAGCATAGTGACAAATTTTCTCTTGTCAATGTAAAACACCCACTTTGATTTAAAAGAATGACAGCTGCTCGCTTTGCTGCTGCTCTTTTAGGTAATGTCTCCAAGGGGTGATGGGGTCCCAGCCATGCTTGACAGCTCTGTAATTGCTTTAAGAGTACACTCTGCTATGACAAACTATGTTGTGACGCCTTTTGCAAAAAAAGGGTATTTATTTGTTATATATATACATATGTGTGTGTGTGTGTGTGTGTGTGTGTGTGTGTGTGTGTGTGTGTGTGTGTGTGTGTGTGTGTGTGTGTGTGTGTGTGTGTACGTGAGCTCACCTCGCCCGAATGTGAGGAAACGTGCTATGGTGTTGGCCAGGATCCATGTATGACAGCAGAACTGGAACAGATTGTAGGAGAACATGTAGGTGAGCCTCAAGCTGAGCCTGCAAGACCAAAACCAGGACATACAGGTTGTTGTCTCTGAGTGTCCAAACACAAAATATGAGACATTTTATTTATTGTACTGACTCATGGATCTCTGGTGATTCAAAGAGAAATACTGTGCTTTATGTGTCGCTTTAATTTGCAGGCAAATTTAACTAAATTAAAGTTGATGAACACATGGAACAAATGCAATTTCCCCCTGAAATTAATAAGGTATTCTGATTCAATATGAAATTAATTCAAATCTGAAATAATGTTAATCTCACAGGTACAGTGTGGGTGTGTGTGTGTATTAAAGAAGTGCTTTTTTAACCTTCTGAACTTAAATGTGGTTTCCAGTTGCCCATTAAAACAATAAAATGCCTAAAAATGTTCATTTTAAAATATTGTATTAGGTGACAAAACACGGCCACTCAGACAGCGTGCAGTCATGAGCTTCCACTTACTTTGGAAAGCCGTAGCCACAGATTGTTTGGTGTTTTGCGATTAATCCATGAAACATTTTTGGCTGCAGACTTGAAGTTGACCCATTTCATCTTCAGCTTGCTGGAACACTTCTGATTTAATTGTGTTCAACGTAAAGTTGTGTCAACTTTAGTCTAAGTGAGATACGAATGTACACATTGTGCACATTGTTTTCATGCACGTTTTGTGTGTACACAGCTTTTGTGCACACGTGGTTTTGTGTTTATGGATCCGTTATAGTTTAGGCTCCTGGTGACCTGTCGTGTATTATCTTGGTAAAAGGTAAAAAGCTGCAGCACAGGATTTGAATACTATCCTGTACTGTGGACACATCATTGTACTAAAGGATAAAGTACCAGACTTTGTATTATACTTCTTCCATGACTGCGGGAGATTGAAACAAGTTGTTGTGTGAGAGAACTTTGATCCTCCATCAAACCTGCAGGGAGCAGTCGTCCGTCGTCCATCAGATCCTCATCAGGACCGCGTGAGACAAATCAGAGACTCACTTTGAATTTTCCTCCACACTCCAGTTCTTCTCTTTAACGGTGGAAAACATGACTTCATCATCGGCAGAGGACAGACTGACTGCTTTGACTCGGTGCACAGATGTTTGTCTTCATCCTGCACACAGATCAGACTGAAAAAAAAGAGCACATTCCTGAAAGTACTCACATTCTTCTTGGGGTGGACCACCGCCGGGCCCTCAGCTCTGCTGCCATCCGTCTGTGAGCTTTGTCTCCGTCAGACAGCAGACACGTCCCCTCGTCCTCGTGCACGGTTCCACGCATGCGTGCGCGTGTGGACGGATTGCGTAACAGCAGGGCCGCTCCCTCTTCACTGTTTCTTTAGTTCAGAAGCAGCCGTGTGGTTTTACTTTCGATAACTGGATCATTTCACAAAATTTGCTTTCGTCGTGTTTTTTCAGAGCCGCTGAGTGAATCGTCTTCGAGCTCGTTTGGTGTTCAGATTCATAGTCAAAGTGTTTTCTGTTTGCAGAGATAGTCAACACATCAAAGTGCTTTGATCCTGATCGTGCCTCTCCACGTCTGAAGCCTCCTGCCTGCACTGTAAACCAGATGAAGCTGCTTTGTTTCATAACTCACATTACACACTGAAGGTCTTTCAGTTTAACGTAAAATAATCTCGTAGCGTTGATGCTACTTCTTTCAGTCACACCTGTATGACTGCAGCTTTCGGACAGGAGATGATGTCATCAGGTGGCAATCAACCTTCACAGGGCATTTTGACCCTGACCCTGAATCACAATGGCCTCCACTTGGTGGGTCGGCAGGGGTGGTCAATCACTCCCCATCTTCTCCTGGCCCCCAGCTCACCTCCTTCCTCCTATTCCAGAGCCAACAAGATGCTCTTCCACTGCCTCCCCTATGAACAGCTGCCTTCTTTTCACTTCCTGCTATTCCAAAAGCTGTGAGGGTCTGCCAGATAGAGTGAGCCGGAAAACCACTACAACTGACCTCAACTGGGAACAGCCAGACCTGCCATCTTTTGTCCTTACACTGCTCGACGAGGTCTTGGTACTTGGAAGCGAATTCCTCTTGTGTACCTCCTCGCATCCGCCTTCCCACAGGACCATCAGCTCAATCACAATCTTCTTCAACCCCTCAGACCATAACACAAAGTCAGGCGTCCGCGATCTTTGCACAAACTGGGGGAAGATTAGCCTCCTTCTCAGGTTCACTCTCATCTCCCACAATTATGCTGTTTGCAGGAAGCGCTTCTTAGTCTTCCTGGGGGCTAGTGGCCCCTCCCCTCCCCTTCCCCTCTCCCCGGGCTTTCACTGGACTGATGCTTTCCAGCCTCACCCACTCCAAGATGTCATCCAGTCAACAGAGGACCTTATCATGACACCATCTGTATCTTCCCTCACTAAGAGCAATCTTGCATCCTGCCAGTATGTGCACCATGGTTCTCCATCTGTAAAGGTTTGACGGTCATGGAAGGGTGTCATACACTGAACAGAGCAGGAAAGAGATGTGAAAGTAGTCCTCCAGCCTCCAGAGCTCAGGCCACATGATCTTCTGCTTCAGCAGGTCCCACTGTGTCCAGGCCCCTTGTGATCCAAGTTCCACAGCCCTGGACCTTCGCCTCTCCTCCTCCAGGTGTTGGACCTCGGCTCGGATCATGTCTCTCCTCTGTCTTGGGTCTGCTTTAGCCCACTGCTGACAATTGCTGGATCTGAGCCCCGCCTCCCCGTGCACAGGTTCCCAATGATGTCCTTCAGCTTTCGTGTATTGTTTGTGCCACTGATGTCAGCTGCCCATTTGCATCCTAATCTCATGTTGACACCTGCACTCCTGACCTTTTTATCGTTGGAATTTTGGTACACTTTTGCAACTCTGCACTTGGCCACCTTGTATTCTTCGACCACTAAAGATAGGGGTAGTTGTACCTGGCCAGACCTGATGTAAATCCCTACTGATAAGAAGCTTGGTGGAAACCTGAGTTTGGTAGCAGCCCATGCTGGAAGAGCCAGGCCTTGAACTTTCCTGGTAGTGTGGACCTCTTGATCTTTCTCAGCCATTTTTCTGCCTGTTTTCACAGTCCTGAAAACATTACTGCTTCTGTCCATAAGAGGCGTCATACCACTTCCTTAGATACTTTATTGGGTTCCCCTTAATCGATGGATCCTTCCCCTGACATGACTGAGGAGTCCCACAGCCACATTAATGAGGTCATAAGGGACTGATCCCTATGCATTTTCCAAGTCGAGCCAGACAACTGTAAGGTTGCCTTTACTGTCCTTGGCCTCCTGGATCAGCTGGTTGAGGACACCACTATGTTGTAAACACCCAGAGAACCCTGGGATACCACCTTTCAGGACTGATGTATCAACATATCATCACCATGTAAGTAGTAATAAACTAGTTTAAGAAAAGATGATCCTTTAACAGTCCCATGACGTGGAAATTTACAGCAGCACAGGGACAGTCACAGAACAACAGTGCAAGTATGCAAAAGTAAGGTAAAAGAAAGATAAATGCCAAAATATGAGTCAAATTCTGTGCAGAATAACAATATATGCAGTAGAATAGAACACACACACACACACACATATATAATGTATTAACCATTGTTTGGTGTCAACATCAAACAAAGACTCAAAAACTTTGTATTGATCGGTTATTGGGAACATTTTTATGTTATTCAGTTAAATGTAACAGTCATTTGAAAAAGTTTAAATCTGGAATGATTTCTGTGCAACATTTCCTGGCAGTGTCCACTAGAGGGCAGTAATCTTAAAGCTCTTTGCCATCAGATCCTGATTGTGAGACCCGCCCAGATCCATATCCAGATTAGAGTTTAAGTGACAATGCACCATTTAAACTGAAGTGGGTTTGAATTGAAGCCACAGAATGTTTTTCACTGATGTGGTGTTTAGTTATGAGAGTTATTGTGACTCGTGGGCGACTGTGAGGGGGAAATTTAGATTTTTTTTCTCCCCACACTAAATGAGCTATTCTGGTGAATTTTAACAGATGAAAATATGATTTTATGTGCATAAAAATGCTCTCATTTATACCTTTTGTTTAAAATCTTGGCCATGAATGACAATTCATAATAAATCATAAGACCAGACTACAAGTGGTGCTTTTTTTTTTTTTTAAACAGGTATGTTGATTTTCCCTCTGTCCAATGTAAAATCCAAGTTGGCACCATCTAGTTTGTGTGGTATTTTACTCATTCAGTAATTTGAGTTCTGGTGAAACATGGCCCCACCAGTGCCCCTTGCTGATGTGTTCAACCCTTTTTTTTTTTTTTTGTTTCCTATCTTCTTAGCTCTGTTGTGGAATTTTCATGATGAAGCCAGCAGAGAAATGAGACCAGCGAGCAAGGACCACCAGGAATCAAAAGACGATACTGAGAGAAGTCTTTAATTGTAGTTTAAACATTAACAGATATATCTGAAGAGATCAATCAATCAATCAATCAATTTTTTTTTATATAGCGCCAAATCACAACAAACAGTTGCCCCAAGGCGCTTTATATTGTAAGGCAAGGCCATACAATAATTATGTAAAACCCCAACGGTCAAAACGACCCCCTGTGAGCAAGCACTTGGCTACAGTGGGAAGGAAAAACTCCCTTTTAACAGGAAGAAACCTCCAGCAGAACCAGGCTCAGGGAGGGGCAGTCTTCTGCTGGGACTGGTTGGGGCTGAGGGAGAGAACCAGGAAAAAGACATGCTGTGGAGGGGAGCAGAGATCGATCACTAATGATTAAATGCAGAGTGGTGCATACAGAGCAAAAAGAGAAAGAAACAGTGCATCATGGGAACCCCCCAGCAGTCTACGTCTATAGCAGCATAACTAAGGGATGGTTCAGGGTCACCTGATCCAGCCCTAACTATAAGCTTTAGCAAAAAGGAAAGTTTTAAGCCTAATCTTAAAAGTAGAGAGGGTGTCTGTCTCCCTGATCTGAATTGGGAGCTGGTTCCACAGGAGAGGAGCCTGAAAGCTGAAGGCTCTGCCTCCCATTCTACTCTTACAAACCCTAGGAACTACTAAGCCTGCAGTATGAGAGCGAAGCGCTCTATTGGGGTGATATGGTACTACGAGGTCCCTAAGATAAGATGGGACCTGATTATTCAAAACCTTATAAGTAAGAAGAAGAATTTTAAATTCTATTCTAGAATTAACAGGAAGCCAATGAAGAGAGGTCAATATGGGTGAGATATGCTCTCTCCTTCTAGTCCCCGTCAGTACTCTAGCTGCAGCATTTTGAATTAACTGAAGGCTTTTTAGGGAACTTTTAGGACAACCTGATAATAATGAATTACAATAGTCCAGCCTAGAGGAAATAAATGCATGAATCAGTTTTTCAGCATCACTCTGAGACAAGACCTTTCTGATTTTAGAGATATTGCGTAAATGCAAAAAAGCAGTCCTACATATTTAATATGCGCTTTGAATGACATATCCTGATCAAAAATGACTCCAAGATTTCTCACAGTATTACTAGAGGTCAGGGTAATGCCATCCAGAGTAAGGATCTGGTTAGACACCATGTTTCTAAGATTTGTGGGGCCAAGTACAATAACTTCAGTTTTATCTGAGTTTAAAAGCAGGAAATTAGAGGTCATCCATGTCTTTATGTCTGTAAGACAATCCTGCAGTTTAGCTAATTGGTGTGTGTCCTCTGGCTTCATGGATAAAGCTGGGTATCATCTGCGTAACAATGAAAATTTAAGCAATACCGTCTAATAATACTGCCTAAGGGAAGCATATATAAAGTGAATAAAATTGGTCCTAGCACAGAACCTTGTGGAACTCCATAATTAACTTTAGTCTGTGAAGAAGATTCCCCATTTACATGAACAAATTGTAATCTATTAGACAAAGAGATCCAACAGATATGCAAGCAAACATGAAACACAGCGTCTTCTGATCTTAGCAACCCCCAGAGCCGTCTGACGGACCCCTGCCTTAGTAAAACAAATCCATAAGACAGATGTGGCCTTCAGTTATTCTTATCCCTGGACACTGACGTGTGAGGACGTTCGACCTTGTGATAATAAAGCAAGAAGCGTCTGTGTGTCGCGTATCTGAGTGTTGCTCCCGGTGTGTAGTGAGCGCCTTGTATGGCAGCACCATGACATCGGGGTGAATGTGAGGCATTATTGTAAAGCGGTTTGAGCATCTGATGCAGATGTAAAAGCACTATATAAATGCAGTCCATTTACCATTTATGTTGGTGTATTATTTATTTCTTTATTTTTTCTGTCTCTCCCCATGAATGCATCTGTTGAAGGCAGAGAGTGACTCATTTTTGTCGACAATCTTTGTCGAAGCTGACAGTTGAGGACGTTCTATCTTGTGCCACTAATGATGACTTCAAAATGAAGATTTGAAAATTGCCAAAAATTATCGTGCCATGTACAAGCCAAATCTGAAAGCTGACGTCAAACATTTCTTGCTTTATAGATAGATGTCCCTAAATTACAAATCTAATAGGTTTGACATTTGAAAAGTACAACTTGAACACAAACTCTGTTCTTTAATCTGTATAAAATATAATCACCATATCTAAATATTTCTCCATTTAAAAATAAAATCTCAAGTAATAAGAGTAAGAACGTTTTATGTGCAGCTCAACACCAGAAAAAGGACAAGTTGGACAAAAAGTGTAACTGACTATTTGTGATTTCTTACATGAAGGTTTGAGTTTTATTTTAATTCAAATTTAAAGTGATCAAACATGTGATTCACAAACATGAACATTCAGTTTAACATGATATCAGTCATCAAAAACCCAAACGGCACGACTGACTGAAGGAGCTGTTAGGAACTGATTAACTGAAGATAAATGAATGTAAGTAACTTGAGTATTTCAGACTGTGTGATAGATACCTGATCAATATGTTGATTTATTCTGTTTACACATGCTCACAATAAGTGGACTCTGTTTATTGTTTGCTTCTTTGAACAAACAAACAGTCGATCATGTTAGTTTACAGGCAAATTTACAACCACAGACTTCAAAATCAAACCCGCTGGACATTTACTGTACAAACGCTCATGTTAGAGATCAAGTCCACAGGAGGAGACTCTCTGTCCTACAGTCCACACAGAGACGCAGAGGAAACAGAACCAGGCCCAAACACAAACCTGGACACTAAACGGAAGAGGTCCCCAAGCCCCAACCTGAACCCAGCATACAGAGGGTCAGTGAACGTGCAGCAGAAGGTGTGGAGGTGGATCAGAGAGTCAGAGGAGACTTCATAGAAGGACAGAGTGCCAGCAGGACAGTCCACAAACACCGAGACCCTGTGAGAGGAAGGGCAGCGAGGAAGGAGTGTTCGTCTGTTATTGTGACAGACAGAGTAACGAAGACCATCGGAGCAGATCAGACTCCAGGACTGATCATTACATCCAAAGACACAGTCCAAAGTGTCTCCTTTCCTTCTGATTCTTCTGTAAGTCACTGATATACAAACGCCTCGTCTCCACTCGACCTCCAAGTAACAGCGACCAGTCAGACCAGTTGAAGACAGGACCTGAGGGCAAAGGTCAAATCTGTCTGGATCATCAGGATATGATTGATCCTCTTCCACACGTTCCACCTTTGTGTCGTTTTCGGACAGTTTGAGTTTTCTGTTCGCTGAGTTTGGATCCAGAAAGAGTTCAGAGAAATCTGATGGAACAAAACACAACACAGTTATCAATCAGTTCATCAATCAACACCAGTTATCAATCGACCAGTTCATCAATCAACACCACACAGTTATCAAGCGATCAGTTCATCAATCAACACCACACAGTTATCAAGCGATCAGTTCATCAATCAACACCACACAGTTATCAATCGGTCTTCTGTAGCAGCCTTCATGTTGAACTCTGCTTCAATGTCAGTCGGACTTGACTGAGTGATGTCACAGAGGGTGGTTTCTATGGAAACAGATGGATCAAAGTACAAAGACACTTACACTTCCTCAGACCTGGTCTCAGCCATCGGACTCCACCAGGATCCACCCTGAAAGGAGGAGGGGGCGGAGCAACACATGGGCTTTAATCATGGAAACATCAACATGACATTGATCTCATCCACACACTTTAGTTCTCTTCTAACACACTCATCGCTCCAAATGGATCATTGATTATTGATCACCTCTAACTGTGCTGATCAGCAGCAAACAACAACTTTTGGCTTTTTCAGGTTTGAAGATTCTGGTGAAAATCTGTTGAAGTGGATTTAACCAATCAGGGCTCAGCAACCCTGCTGCTGGAGATCACCTGACTCCAGGCTCCACCCACTGCTCATTAAGTCAGGTGTGCTCAGCCAATCAGCTGCAGGTGTTACATGTCTGTTACATGTGGCTCTGTCCCTTCTTTCTTCCTTTTTTCTATCTTCTTTTTTTATTATTTAGTTGTACCTTAGTAAACACTAGCAGAGTTCCACCTTAGATTTGGAATGTATAATAGAAGATATACCTTACTGAATTTTCATGTCCCCTCATATTATAGCAGATCCTCCAGAACTAAAACTTCATGTTTCAAAGATCATCAAAAACTAAAGTAACATTTTATGTTTGAAAAAATGAATTTCCTGCAGTTTTTATAAAAAAAAAAAAAAAAAAAAAAATCATACCAATCAGTGCATACCTGAGAGAGTCCAGAGTCCGGAGTGGATCCAGCAGCTTGACCGAGTCTCCTGGATGGTTGTAGCTCAGGTCCAGCTCTCTGAGATGGGAGGGGTTGGAGGTCAGAGCTGAGGCCAGAGAAGCACAGCCTTCATGTGTGATCAGACAGCCTGACAGCCTGCAGACACACAAACCAGCAGACACAATGTGAGGACAGCAAAGACCCCCCCCCACAAACACAGAGTCCAGTGCAGGCTGCAAATTGTCCCCTATGAGTGCTTTGAAATTCAACGGGAGACCATGGGATTCGATGACATCACAGGAAGCCCAAGCAGTGCAGGAAACCTGATTATGACATTAATATCAGTCACATCTCTCCCTCTCGGAAAAACCCCAACTGTCAAAACAACCCCCTGTGAGCAAGCACTTGGCAACAGTGGGAAGGAAAAATTCCCTTTTAACAGGAAGAAACCTCCAGCAGAACCAGGCTCAGGGAGGGGCAGTCTTCTGCTGGGACTGGTTGGGGCTGAGGGAGAATAAAATCCCTCAAAAAAAAAATATATATAAAGGGAGAAAAGCAGGGAGCCTAAGACGGACTCCTGTGGAACTCCAGATTTCATGTCACTAAGGTTAGAGATGGTGTTATTGTACAAAACACAGTGAGAACATTGCGTATTTTAGTTTGCAGTTTCAGCATACAGTTCCAGTGCATATGGGGAAAGGTTTAACAAGCACAGCTGGCCCCGCTGCATCTCACTGCCTCCCCCCAATTTTTCTCAATGGAGTTACGCTGATCAGAAAAAGCTGGAAATCCGCGTTCTCATCCCTGCTTTATGGGGTGTTGTGAGTAGACTTGAGGGGGAAAAAAATGAATTTACTCCCTTTTACAATAAGGCAGTAACATAACAAAACGTAACATAACAAAAAAGTGCTGTGTCTACTTTCCGGATGCTCTGTATGTGGGCGTGCACATACGAGTCATTTGTTAACATCAGGTTCAAAGGACACGTAAGACGGCCATGGGGTCATATGTCACAACTGTGTCCATTCTAGTAAGTCAGACAATATCAGTTCGGTCGTATGTACGAAATGATGTTACTTACATACTCAGTATTCAGGCTCAGGGCAGGTTTACACACACTACCTTGTTCAAGGGCAGTGGGAGGAGCCTGAAGATAACCAACCTGTTTTTAATGTCTGGAATAAAATCAAAGACACAGAGACAACATGGAAACTCCACACAGACTGGACCTGGACTTTGGTGGGAATTGAACCTAAGACCTTCTTGCTGTGAGACAAGTGATATCCGCTGCACCACCCTGATGTGTTTCCAGCAGACTGAAATCCTTTAGTTCTGGTTCAGACAACATATCTGAGTGTTGATGTGAAAGTGAATCTGATGAAACAGTTTAGAATTCAGAGAGACGTTTTGAACCGTTTGAAGCAGAAACTAAATCCTGACCTGAGAGTCTCCAGGTGACAGTGTGGACTCTCCAGTCCAGCAGACAGCAGCTTCACTCCTGAATCCTGCAGATCGTTGTTACTCAGGTCCAGTTCTGTCAGACTGGAGGACTGAGAGCTGACAACTGAAGACAGAACTTCACAGCTTCTCTCTGACAGATTACAGACAGATAACCTGCAGAGACAATAATAAAAAGAAACAGATTTGTGTCGTCATGCAAAAGTTCCATTTTGTTCTACACCAAGGACAGGATTCATAAAATGTTTATACAGTGCATCTGGAAAGTATTCACAGCACTTCACTTGCTTCACATTTTGTTATGTTACATTGTTTTCCAAAATGGATGAAATTTATTTTTCTTCTCAAGATTCTACACACAGTACCCCATAATGACAATGTGAAAAATGTTTGAGATTTTTGGAAATTTATTAAAAACAAAACAAACAAAAAAACTAAGCAATCACATGTACATAAGTAGGGCTGCGGCAATCGATTATGGTAATCGAGTATTCTATCGATTATTCTGGCGATTAATCAAGCAATCGGATAAAAAGTACTTTTGCGTTTTTAAACATCAATATCTTCCTAAGCAATGCCACTGTGCCAAAGTCTTGACATTCTGCTGAAATGGCGATGGGATGTGGCTTTCTGTTGTTTTTTTTTTTCCCCAACTTGTAAAATTTAACCATTTTGAGTTTTTTATTATTATTTTTAAAGGTTGGTGGACTGGGTCCCTCATTCTCTTTAATTCAGCAGATGCATTTCAGCTGGAGGCTGAACATGCAGCCTCGCAGTCACTGTTTTTTTTTTTGTTGTTTTTTAAGTTACCGTGTTTGTGAAGCGTTGTGTGTTGCCCAAAAAAAGCAAAAATTAAAAAGTGAAACACTCAGTCAGCGCGAGTCTGAACAAAACAGACAGCAGCCGGCTTCGGCCGTGGGTACCCGGCCATTACTCACCACGTGGAGCAGACCGTGTGCTTTTTAAAAATAGACAAACACACTGCTTCATTTAAAATGTGCAGTAAGTCTGATTCAGATGATCAGTGTGGAGCCTCTTTCTCTTAAAAGGCTTTATTTTACTCTGTGTTGCATTGGAAAGCGGTAGCTTTAAGGGCTAAATTATTAGCTGTTACACGGCCTGAGCGCATGCTCTAGTCTTCTTCTGTTGTTTCCTGGGGACGTTACAGTGCCACACACAGACCTGGCATATGTACTACAACGTTAAACGAAGCTTTGAGGCACAGAATTTGCCTCAATCATTTTTTGTAATCGAATTATTCAAGTTATTCAAGTAATCGTTTCAGCCCTATACATAACTATTCACAGCCTTTGCCATGAAGCTCAGAATTGAGGTCAGGTCCATCTTGTTTCCACTGATCATCCTTGAGATGTTTCTACAGTTTAACTGGAGTCCACCTGGGGTAAATTCAGTTGATTGGACATGATTTGGAAAGGCACACACCTGTCTACATATAAGGTCCCACAGTTGACAGTCAGAGCACAAACCAAGCACAAAGTCAAAGGAATTGTCTGTAGACCTCTGAGACAGGATTGTCTGGAGGCACAAATCTGGGGAAGGGTACAGAAACATTTCTGCTGCTTTGAAGGTCCCAATGAGCACAGTGGCCTCCATCATCTGTAAAGGGAAGAAGTTCAGATCCACCAGGACTCTTCCTAGAGCTGGACGCCCATCTAAACTGAGCGATCAGGGGAAAAGGACCTTAGTCAGAGAGGTGACCAAGAACCCGATGGGCACTCTGTCAGAGCTCCAACATTCCTCTGTGGAGAGAAGAGAACCTTCCAGAAGGACAACCATCTCTGCAGCAATCCACCAATCAGATCTGTATGGTACAGTGGCCAGACGGAAGCCACTCCTTGGTAAAAGTCACATGGCAGCCCACCTGGAGTTTGACAAAAGGCACTTGAAGGACTCTCAGACCAGGAGAAACAAAATTCTCTGGTCTGATGAGACAAAGATTGAACTCTTTGGTGTCACGTTTGGAAGAAACCAGGCACCATCCCTACAGTGAAGCATGGTGGTGGCAGCATCATGCTGTGGGGATGTTTTTCAGCAGCAGGAACTGAGAGACTAGTCAGGATTGAGGGAAAGATGAATGCAACAATGTACAGAGACATCCTGGATGAAACCCTGCTCCAGAGCGCACTTGACCTCAGACTGGGGTGACGGTTCATCTTTCAGCAGGATAGTGACCCTAAGCACACAGCCAAGATGTCAAAGGAGTGTCTTCAGGACAACTCTGTGAATGTCCTTGAGTGGCCCAGCCAGAGCCCAGACCTGAATCTGATTGAACATCTCTGGAGAGATCTGAAAATGTCTGTGCACCGACGCTCCCCATCCAACCTGATGGAGCTTGAGAGGTGCTGCAAAGAGGAATGGACCAAACTGTCCAAAGATAGATGCACCAAGCTTGTGGCATCATATTCAAGAAGACTTGAGGCTGCAAATGCTGCCAAAGGAGCATCAACAAAGTACTGAACAAAGGCTGTGAATACTTATGTACATGTGATTCCTTAGTTTATTTTTATATATAAATTTGCAAAAATTATTAAAAAAAACAAAAAAAAAAAAAACAAAAACAAAAAAACAAAAAAAACACCATGTTGTCATTATGGGGTGTTGCGAGTTGAATTTTGATGGGGAAAAATGGATTTAACCATTTTGGAATAAGGCTGTAACATAAAATATGGACAAACTGAAGGACAGTGAATACTTTCCAGATGCTCTGTAGGTGGGTGTGCACATATGAGTCATCTGTTAACATCAGGATCAAAGGACATTTAAGAAGGTTGTGAGGTCATATGTCCTGACCTGAGAGTCTCCAGGTGACAGTGTGGACTCTCCAGTCCAGCAGACAGCAGCTTCACTCCTGAATCCTGCAGCCGGTTCTGACTCTGGTCCAGTTCTGTCAGACTGGAGGACTGAGAGCTGAGAACTGAAGACAGAACTTCACAGCTTCTCTCTGACAGATTACAGCCAGATAACCTGCAGAGACGATTCAAAACAAGAAAGATTTTTACTTTAAAAATCACAGAAATTAAGTCGTCGTTCAAATTAGTGATGGAACAGATCACAGATACACCCCCCCCCGGTTCAGCTCACATATGAACTGTGATTTAACTCCAAAGTTTCCATCACAGTGTGAAATACAGATTTATTGTCCCTGTAAGTTGTTTTTAAAGGAATAACTGAGTAAATCTCGATGCAGAGTTTCAGTGAAATCAAAGTGTGAGCAGAAAAAGCTTTTGTGCGTTCACTAGGGCTGCAACAACGAATCGATAAAATCGATAAAATTCGATTACAACAGGCGTTGGCAACACATTGCGTCATCGATGCGTTGTGTCGAGCGATTATGGCGTCAGAAGCTGCTGGCCGCTTCTGACGCCAGTAGCGACCAGTGCACAGAGCAGATCAGACGCTGTTTCATAGAAGAACTACACACTTAGAATATGGCAGAAACAAGTAGACAGAAGAAAATCAAGACTTCAAAATTGTGGGAGCACTTTACGTTAAACAACACAAAGACGTTTGTTAACTCCAACATTTACAAGTCGGACCTCACATGCAAGGGCGTAGGTTTGGTCTCAGCTTTGGTAGGGACAATACCACTCCCCCCCCCCCCCCCCCCCCCCCCCCCATTTACATTATTAAGTGTGTAGGCAAACAAACAAATAGCTTAAATAACAAAATTGCACCCAAAATCATGAATCTATTCTATAGGCCTACACCTGAGAGAACAAGACAACAAAAAAAATACTTGTGGAGCTAACAAAAAAAAAGAAAAAGTTATTGCAACCAAGATGTATAATCTATTCTCTTCATCAATAATGCAGTTGTAGGTATCTGGCAACCTAATTTGCCAAAAAAAAAAAAAAAAAAAGAAAAAAAAGGGCTTTCCAATGATATATGGTGTATTACGGTAAACGTAAGCCTGTGACGTCACAACGCAGAGGAAAAACACGGACGTTTCACACTAGTGCGCCGCTGATTCTCATTACCGCAAGTTCTCATGTAAGCCCTCACTCTGAAAAATTTCAACACTGACAGCAAGCCAAGAACCCGTGCTCTCCAACAGTATGCTATATGTTGCATATATTACGGTAAAGTGCGTTCGGTGACTTTTGAAACGAGGGAAAAGTATGAAAAAGCGCAAAAGTGACAGAAAAGTACAGAGACAGACAGCAAACATAAATGTAGTAAATTCTGAGGAAAAGGCAGGGTGTTAGTGTCATTTGTGAAGGTGTGTGTGCGTTTGTGTGGGTGTGCAGTTTATTTTAAGTGTGGCACACAGCATTGTTCGCAAGACCCCCCCCCCCTTCTTGTTTTTCTGCACCGGAGCCACCCATCCTCTGCGCTCCGGGACCTCCCACTTTACAAATTAAGCACTGCCTGCCACCACGAGATGCGCTTTGTTTACGTCCATGTGAGAAGAACGTGAGCCAATGAAATTGCAACATGGGTAACCCTGTCACTCTGGCACGTCGAAAACACAAAACATGACGACTAAAATTATAGTATCGAGTCTGCTCCAGAAATTCATTTATAGGCTTTATTTTACAGTTGAAAGTCTTCATGTTTCCAAAGTTTGCTCAAATACGGTGCGAGAGTGAAGAGTCTCTCATTCCCTCGCAGAGAGAGAGAGAGAGAAAAATATGTGGGATGAGTCACATGGGTCATTGTGAAATGACCACATAGTTTACAAGTTATACAGAGAATGTTGCACATATAATGAGTCGGGCTACAGTTTTTGATTTAGGTTTTATAGTTAAATGGTTATGCTAATTGCTCATTTGCAGCAATAAAAATACCTCTTTTTTCACCATATATTTTATAACATTTATAGGTTTCAATGTTGTTTTATGGCAACTCAGCCCTTTGATAAAGCAATGCCATTTGAAATAATTATTTTTGTTCTTTATTATAAACTGTTTTATTCTTTATTATTTTATATTTCAACAGCCAAGGGACATTTGACAATTTGTTGATTTTAAAGTATTTTAAGTTTTCAAATAATGTTCTGTTGTTAAATAAAGTGATGGAAGGAGAGAAAAATTGTTTCCCCTCGCACATTTTTAAAAAATTCCCCGCTAATCCGATTAATCGTGTCGAAACCCCATCAGATTAATCGATGATCCAAATAATCGTTTGTTTCAGCCCTAGCGTTCACGTGCACGGAGCGAGTTCAAAGCAGACAGAGTCTGCCCCCTTGTAGTCGGCAGAAGACAAACTGTGAAGCTTGATGCATGTCGGGGTCCAAACAACAACAAAAAAACCACTGAAATATCAGGCAGATGAGGATGGAATGTTCCGTCCATATCAGGGAGCGTGTGCTGCTCTCAGGCGAGGGCTGGAAGGTGCAAAAAACAAACAAAAAACAAATAAAAAAAGGCTGTTCACAACTTTTACTAAGTGGTATTTATCCTGAAAGTTATACCGAAATGTACTATGTATTACGATTACTACCAGCACCACCACCACCTAACAAGTGATGGAGACATACTCATATTGAGAAAAAAAAATTATCTTAAAGGTGATAGAGAGGGGTTGAATGGGGCATTAATCCTTGTTCTGTGATGTGATATGAAGCCCAAAAAAATTGGTTGCGTCTGTAATGGCTCAGAACCTTCCTAAAAGGCTCTCTGAAACAGCTATGTTACTGTGCTGGGTTTAGAATGCCTCGTTTGCTTTTAATGGCGTCGTTTGGGAGCTTATTTGGCAACCTCATTATGAAATGCACGCAGGTGTTGGCGCTGATCGGTTGCCGTTGTTTGATTGGCTGCCCTTACTCTCACTGAAAATGCCGCTAAGAGGATTAGGAAAGTCTCCGGTTCAACTCAGAACAGAATGAAAAAGATCGCTGATTTGCTCATTTCGCTGTCAATCAAAAATGGATTCAGCCTAAGACAGATCATCCAATCATCATGCAGAAGCTGGGCGTCCGGGCCAGCCGAGGCCCGCCCACTGCCCCATAGACCCCCAGACACGCAGAGCCTCCGATGGGCGGGACAAAGCCCAGCATTTATCCAATGACTCGTCTCGTTTTGCTGCACTTGTGTCGCAATTGAAGTCTGTTTAAAGCGCTGTGAAGCTCCGGGTTTGAGTGAGAGGAAAGCCGCGTCGTTACCAGTGATAAGAAGCTGATTCTGAACAAAAGTTGAGCGCGTTGTAGTGAAAACGAGACGACAGTAATCTTCACTAACTTATTTAACAGATCACATTTCAACATTGCTGTTGAGTGATAAATCTTGTTCCTCGCCCACCAACATGAAGTCAGCCAGAGGCTGACTGTGACATAAAGTCCAGTCACAAAATAATAATGATAATTAAAAAAATGATCCGAAATAAATTTAAAAACAAATTTAAAACAAAAGAAAATGTGATACTCACAGGCTGTACCATTTGCTGGGGTTGATTTTGTCGCAAAGTCGGAACTGACCCTCTACTGAGTATTAAATGCCGACTGAAGCCAGCTCGAAATCGTGCAAGGTTTGTGAAACAGTCCTCCGTGAAATGCGCAAAGAAATAGTCGGTGGTTGTATGTACTAGGGATGCGGTTAAAAATGAATAAAAGCCAGTGATCGCGTACACTGCTTTCCGTGGGAAGAATATGTAAAGATCGTAGTCCGCTAAAACAGCCTGGGAAAGCACACCTGTAGCTCGCCATTGCTCCTCTTCCAGTGGTAGGAATGGGTGGGCACAACCTTATGAATAATTAATTTCGAAGGGGCATGTGTGAAAGGGGGTGGGTGTGGGTGTGTGTGTGTGTGTGGGGGGGGGGCTATTGGTGAAAAAGTGACGTAACTTTTCTCTCAAAAACGGATTGGCCTGTTTTCTGGCGGCAATTCAAAAAAGGAGAATTACTTGAAACAGAGGTTCTGAAACTTGCTGGCACTTCGTGTGTTTTCCCCACAGCGGGGAGACTCTGAACTAACACCAAAAACATGAAAAAGATGATTTTGAAAATCTATCCCCTTTAAATTCCTTTCTCTATTACGGAAGCCCACTGCATTCTTTGGATTAAAAAAATAAATAAAAACATTAGACTCCTGATCTCATAATTACAAGATCAGGAGTCAAATTTTTTTATTTTTTAAATCCAGCTTCTGTACAACGTGCTTCCGTACTCCCAGTCCCTCAGTAAAAACAAGCGTGAGATTCCTGAGTCTAATCGAAAATGGGTTCATTTGTAACTGCCGGCGGTGCACTGTGATCAAACACAAAGTGTGGATTTCCTCTAAGGTGGTCCTGGATGAATGAAATTCTTCCAGAGAGGGGCACGGGGAACTCTTTGTCCCCGATTATGACAGGTGCCACACTGACCACTGCTTCGCAAAGAACCACACACTGCACAGCCAAGAAGAAAACATCTTCATGCAGTTGATCGTCCAGGGAGGGGCACAAGGCGTCTCCCCAAAATGAGATGTCCTCCGTTCTTTGTGAATTATATTGATCTTGGTGTGCCGCCGGCTGCGAGACCGGAGTTGAGGGACTGTCAACATATTACCGCGGCAAAAGGAAATGCTTTGCTAGAAACTCAATAAGGTCACATTTATGGTTTGTAGCGCCACCAAACTCACAGCACACATCAATGAACTTCCTCTGGTTGGACGACAGCTCAGTTTGGAATAAGGTCATAACAGTGATGCTATCGAAAAATTCACAATAACATTTTTTCAAACTGAGTGCTCGTAATTATGAGATCAGGGGTCAAATTTTTTATTTTTTTTTAATCCAGTGAATTCAATGTGCTTCTGTGCTCCATGATGTTGCCATAGGTGATTTTTATTCACCATCACTGTTGATATTACAACTTAAAATAAACTGTTTAAAATGTTTTGTTTTTTGTTTGTTTTAATTTGGGTGCCTTGTTTTAATTGTAGTTTAAGTTATGTCAAGAAACAGAAGTGTTATTTTTGTCTCCATCCACCTTTTTTGTGTTTGTTTTGAAAATAATCCGATTCAAGACTTAAATCTCGATCTGATCTGTGAGTTCTGTGATCTGTTACACCCACAGTTCAAATGTCAAAGTGTCTCTGTACTTACAAAACTTTTTTAGATTCTTTGATCACTGGCAGCAGCAGCAGAAGAGCCTCATGTGAAGGTTCATATTTCTTCAGGTCAAACACGTCCAGGTGTTGATCTGAGGACAGTAAGATGAAGGCCAGAGCTGATAAGTAAGAACCAGACAGACCGCGTTCAGAGAGACGTCCAGAGTTCAGGAGCTGTTGGATCTGATCCAGTAGAGAACAATCCTTCAGTTCATTCAGACAGTGGATCAGATTGATGTTTCTCTCTGCAGACAGTTTCTTATTGAGCTTCTTCTTGATGTACTTGACTGTCTCCTGATTGGTCTCTGAGATTCTGTCTGTCTGTGTCATCAGGCCTCGTAGGAGAGTCTGATTGGTCTGCAGGGAAAGACCCAGAAGGAAGCACAGGAACAAGTCCAGGTGTCCATTTGGACTCTGTAAGGCCTCGTCCACAGCACTCTGATGGAGAGATGTTAGTTCAGGTTTCTGTTTAAATATTTTAATTTTTCTGGATGTTGTTTGTTTTATGGACAGCAGATTGACTCCAGACTGGATGAAGGTCAGATGGACATAAAGAGCAGCCACAAACTCCTGAACACTCAGATGGACGAAGCAGAAGACCTTGTCCTGGTAGAGTCCTCTCTCCTCTTTAAAGATCTGTGTGAAGACTCCTGAGTACACTGAGGCTGCTCTGATATCGATGCCACACTCTGTCAGGTCCTCTTCATAGAAGATCAGGTTCCCTTTCTGCAGCTGCTCAAAAGCCAGTTTTCCTAGAGACACAATCATCTCCCTGTTCTCTTGATTCCACAGTGGATCTGTCTCAGCTCCTCCATCATACTTGATCTTCTTCACTCTGGACTGAACCAACAGGAAGTAGATGTATATCTCAGTCAGGGTCTCTGGCAGCTCTGGTGTGTGTCTGGTGTCCAACACGTCCTCCAGAACTGTAGCAGTGATCCAGCAGAAGACTGGGATGTGACACATGATGTGGAGACTTCGTGATGTCTTCACGTGGGAGATGATTCTTCTGGACTGCTCCTCATCTCTGAATCTCTTCCTGAAGTACTCCTCCTTCTGAGGGTCAGTGAAGCCTCTGACCTCTGTCACCATGTCCACACACTCAGGAGGGATCTGATTGGCTGCTGCAGGTCGTGTGGTGATCCAGAGGCGAGCAGAGGGAAACAGGTTCCTCCTGATGAGGTTTGTCAGCAGAACATCCACTGAGCTTGACTCTGTGACATCAGTCAGGATGTCATTGCTGTGGAAGTCCAGAGGGAGGCGACACTCATCCAGACCGTCCAAGATGATCAAGACCTGGAAGTGCTGGAAGCTGCAGATTCCTGCTTCTTTGGTTTCAGGAAAGAAGTGATGAACAAGTTCCACCAAGCTGAACTTCTTCTCTTTCAGCACATTCAGCTCTCTGAAAGTGAATGGAAATATGAAGTGGAAGTCCTGGTTGGTTCGTCCTTCAGCCCAGTCCAGAGTCCACTTCTGTGTTAAGACTGTTTTCCCGATGCCGGCCACGCCCTTTGTCAGCACTGTTCTGATTGGTGGCTGAGTGTCAGCTGAGGCTTTAAAGATGTCTTCACATGCGATGGTTCTTTGTGGTGTGTCTGTTTTCCTGGATGCTGCTTCAATCTGTCTGACCTCATGTTCCTGGTTGACCTCTGAAGTCCAGCCCTCTGTGATGTAGAGCTCTGTGTAGATCTCCTTCAGAAGAGTCGTCTTTCCTGCTTTAGAGATCCCCTCAAACACACGCTCAAACTTCTGCTTCACCTCAGATTTGAATTTATGACGACAAACTTCAGCACGAGTTCCTGAAAGAACAAACAGCACAGATCAGTTACTGAATGATGACATCACTTCCTGTTTTTCTCTCCCATAAATGTCCCAAATACAGACAGCTCATTAAATGTTCAACCAGAGAGGACAGAACTTTGGATAACTGTTACACAACTATGAACAATGCTTTTCATGCCGTCCCACGTAGCGCTCTGGGACACTCTGACCATGCCTTGATCCACCTGATTCCTACGTACAGGCAGAAATTAAAAAACTCTGCAAACCTGCAGTTAGGACATCTAAACAGTGGAGCAGTGAGGCTGTGGAGGATCTACAAGCATGTTTAGAAAAAATGGACTGGGATGTGTTCAAACCTGCCACCAACAGTCTGGATGAGTACACAGATGCTGTAACTTCATACCAGCTTCTGTGAGGACTGCTGCATTCCATCATGAACCACAGTGAGGTATAACAAAGACACACCCAGGTTCAGTCCTAAACTCAGACAGTTGAGGAGGCAAAAAGAGAAGGCTTTCAACAGTGGGGACAAGATCATGTTTAAAGAGTCTAAGTACATGTTTGGAAAGGCGGTCACGGAGGCTAAGCGGCTGGACTCTGAGAAAATCCAGTTTCGGTTCTGAACCAACGACTCCATTTCTGTCTGGAAAAGCCTCAGACAGATTACCAACCACAAACCAATCCTCCGCCACTTTGCCAAGGACCCTCGTTCAGCAAATCAACTGAATGAGTTTTACTGCATATTTGAAAGACAATGGGACAGTCTTAAGCCCCTTTCACACCGGGCCTGCTTCAAGTTGCTTCATGTGACATCATGATGATGCAGGAATGTCTGTGAGGTGAGAGCGCTGAAGAGCTCACCTGCAGCCAGACTGTAAAATGAGCAGGTGTGTGCTCTGATTTCTGTGAAAGTTTATCATTCTTCCTGTGACTGGAGCTGCAGCTGGTGTTAGCACGCACGAGCGCGTGAACAGTCCGTGAGTGGACGTGGAGGAGATGTCCTCCGTGAGGAGTATACTGGATGTGGCCATGTCTTGTCACTGGTAATCTGTCTGCGAGCAGAATGGACTTTATTTAACACAATCTTGAGAGAGATTGAGGCAAGTGAGGAGCTGCTGGTATGCTGCTGCCAGTGCTAAGGACAGGAGACTGCAGGGTATCATCCACGCAGCAGAGAATATAATCAACTGCAATCTGCCATCCCTACAGGACCTGTACACCTCCAGGGCCCTGAGGCAAGTAAGGAACATCGTGGACGATCCCCCTCACACAGGACACAAACTTTTGTTACCCCACCCCTCTGGCAGATAGCTGAGGTCCATCAGGACCAAAACCTCAAGACACAAAAACAGCTTCTTTCCGTCCGCAGCTAGACTTATAAATAATGCTAGAGATCCTCGTTTAACCTCCCCCCCACTCCCACAAAGTACAGACTGATCATCCGTGTGCTGTTCATCTGCAGTTCCACACAGCCCCATTCCACGTTATCTATCTGACAGTAAACTTAGCTTTGCCCATTTGTCTATTTGACTCCTTTACTTCTTACAGAAGTATTTTTTCCTTTTCTTTTTATTGTTGTTTTTGCACCTATTACTTTTTATGGAAGTATTTTCTTTTATTTTTGTTTTTGCACCAATGACAACATCAAATTCCTTGTATGCGATAACTTGGCAATAAATTCAATTGTTTTCCTGACAGAATTCACAAACGAATAAATTTCAAACAGACAAACATGTGTCATTTAGCGTCTGTGTGAAATGTGGACAGAAGTCCTCTTACTGCTCTGCAGACAGTCAGCCAGCTCATCATAATTCATGTTCCTCATGAAGGCCACTGTGAGGTCCAGGAAAACCAGTCGGATGCTCCTCTGCTCCTCATCCTCACTCTGACTCTCCAAGTATTCTGCATCATTTGTCAGGAGAACCTTCTGGATCATCTTCAGCTCTTTTTTCATAAACATCCCCATGTTCTCCTCGATGTTCTGCAGCAGAACATCAACATGGACGTAGAAATTCATCACTTTGGTACAAGTGTGGATTTTGTCTCCACCACGTTTCTTTAGACTTTTGTTCATATACACCCCCCCCCACACACACAGTGAATTAACAGGAGATAAAAACAGCATTTTTTTGTTTGTACTACTTAATAATAATATTGTGCTTGCTACTCTTATTGAAGGAGTAGGTCCCTCACTGGTGATGAATCCATGAATGAAGCACTCATGAACATAAATGAGAGAATAAACATCAAAGTGTTTGTTGCTGCAGCATGGAGACATTATTAACAAACTGTCCAACAAGGACATCAACTGACCGTAAACATGTGGTTCAGGCGTCTTTGATGATGCTGAGCAGATGGAACCCTGAGAACCTCTGAGCTCTGTTGCCTCACTCTGTGGACCAATCAGAAACAGTTTACTCACATGATGTCAGAACACGAACTGGTTTTCATGGTCTTCTTGTTGGTCCTGCTGATCCCATCAAAAGTCCAACAGTCTGATTGACTGTCTGTTCACCCAGGATCGAAACACTGATTTTCTGGATTCATTGTGACTTGGCAGGATGATCAAGACAAATATTACAGCATTTAGAACAGAAGGGAAGATACTTACTTCCCAACTTCTTCATTTTACTCTGGTCTTTATACATAAATGTAAATCCTCTTTATAAGGTTTAAATCTTCCTGTTCTTACTGATTTCATGAAATCACAGCTTGCTTTTTGTAACGTTTGTCAGCTTCTCTGTGTTATTCATGCTGCCAAAGATCTAGCGCCTGTATTGAGCCTCAATTCAGAAAAGGCCTTTGATTTGGTTTGAGCGGGGTTACCTGTGGGAGGTTTTGCATCATTCTCAACTGGGTTCGAATGAATAACCCTACTGCAATGATAAATACTCATGGTATTTGATAGCAAATCATCTCAAATCCATTGGAGCCCCTTAGACTATTTGACAACATCCATCTATCGCTCCAATCACTTTCAAGGACACTTCCCACTCCATATCATATACTTTTATTCATTGATAGGGCACCCACATCATGAACATATATTTTGGATACTTTAGAGGAATCCAACTTCATCTGGTTATAAAGTTAACTGGACAAAATCTGCACTTTTTCCACTGAACTCAGAAGTCCCTAATGCTTTTCCTCAATGTATCCCTGTAGTCAAACAATTTAAGTACTTGGGAGTGGACATTTTTCCAATCTTGGTCAGTATTACAAATTAATAGGGATGCACTAATCCACAATTTTTCACTTCTGATCCGATCCTGATACCTGAATTTGGATATCTGCCCATACCAATACTTTTCCGATCCGATACCAGAGCTCTGTTTGCTTTAATATTATTATTATTATTATTATTATATTTATTGTTGATGTTATATGAGGATTTCCTTAAAAAGGAGACCTGAAAGTTCAGCTACAACTTGCTAGAAGAAGAAAGCCTAGATTTGAGGTTTTGATGAAAGAATTAAGTACTTTTATTTTTTATATCCTTAAAGAGAAAACACAGCACTCACTCTCTGTCTGTCCCTTTCTCTGCCTGTCTCCCTCCTTCTGTGCTCGCTTTCTCTCTCCCTCAGTCTCTCTTTTTCTTCCTCTTGAAAACACCAGGTTTTGTGCAAACTTCAAACTTTTGGAAAACACAAAGCCTTTCAACTGAAAATAAATGTATCATCATCGACGTTCACACACAGGATTCTAATGGAGACTTTTCCCTTTCAGTAGACAGAAGCTCTGTTCAGCTCCTTTTCACAGCATTTTACAGCCTCGAGACAGTGACGTGGCTAACTTTTTAGCACGCATTTTCAGCAACAATTTAGTTAATTTTTTTTTTCGGAAAATCCGTGCTCAAAGAACAGACAATTTGAACCCGACAACTGGGCAGAAATTTGCAGCTAACCGCAACTAGAACAGTGTGGAAGAGAGCTCTCTCAAACAGCCCGGCTTCCGAAAACCTCCCCCCTCCTCCCGCTCGGCAGTAACAGGCCCGGCACCAGAAAAAAAAATTATTAAATATATCATGGACAGTACGCGAGGTAATCAGCACGTAGACACTTGTAGCGCTGCTTCAACAGTGCGGAACCCCACAAGCCACGACAGTCGACCAAAATATCAAACAGGTTTGATTTTCATCCGACCATATGATTCCTGATCGGGAGGTGGTCGTGAGATGTTAAACGCAGCTCGTTACTCCATGTAGACTGCACGATGCAGGACGCACGATTACGCTGAAACTCAGCGAGATCCAAAAAATTCTCGCACGAGTGAAAAATCGGCTGAAAAAGGGCCAAAACTCGCACAGTGTAAGCTCGAAGGCACTGTCCATGAGCAAACACCAGAGAGAGCAAACAGTTCTCTCATGTAAAGTCTTATGTTTTTTTTTTTGTGTTCCCTCGCAATAACCTAATATCATATTAAAGTTCATGCCAATCAGCACGCACAGTGAGTGGAATCAGGCGGTGGGAGACTGAATGTATATGCATGCGCGCACACAGCAGACAACAGCAGGATTCATGACAGATGAGGGACTAAGTTGCTGCACCTTGCATAGCTGTATGACTTATATTTTCCAGTATTTCTTTTTCTTTTTTTCTTTTTTGATAACTCTCACATCTGAGGGGGTGTCGTGGCACTGGGTCCGGGCAGTAAACAAGCAGAGAGCAAACAACAGCAGTTGAGAGAATTCACAGTGGCTCTTCTCCAGTATCGGAAAATGTTGGAGGTTGGATCGGTATTTTCCGATACGTGAATTACGTCGGTATCGGAACCCGATACCGATCCGGGATTGGATCGATTCCACCCCTAATTACAAATAAAAATTTTAGAGGAATATATAATAAAATTCAATCAGATCTTGATGACAGTCCTATCTCCCTAAATCATTACCACCACCTGTATTAATAGTGAAGGTGGATATACTTCCAAAGATCAATTTCCTTGGCCACCTCCGATTGATTACTGGGACAAAATTACCTCTTTAATTTCTAGATTCATCTGAGGTCTGTAACTGTCCACGGTTAAGACTGACAAATCCTCAGCATGATAAATCAGAGGATGGAAGTGTGAACAGTGACCCATGTTGGTCGTGAATTACACTTCACAAAGAATTTTTAGTTTTGGAATTGCCTTTTTTATACAAATGAAAAAAAATGACATTTACAAATACACATTTTTTTGTTAAAAAAGTTACAATAACTTGTGTGTTGGTTTTTACAAATAAATTAAGATCATGTTATGTTTAAGTCTATGTATGTATGAATGTGTTCTATCTGCTGGCTGCACAACAAACTGCCCCATCGGGGATAATAAAGACACCTTGATACCTGCTGTCTCAGACTGCTGCAAAAACTTATCAGATTTATACATTTCACTGTTGTTTTAGTTAAATAACACTGGTCTACAGCCAAAATGCTTCTGAAATAAAGATATTCAAAGTAATTTTAGACCACTGAGAATGAAAATGTTGTTTGAAATTGTTGATTGCTATAGTTTTAAGAAATGCTACTACTGTGCTACTAAGGGTTAATATACAACCCTTTTTCTGATTTTTAAAGCGATACAAAAAAGAGAACAGGTGAAAAATTATATAAACAGTCAGAGAAACATAAAAAGATCTGTTTATGATTTTTCATGAAAAATCTACTGTTAACACCATATAATTATGTAGATGCAAAATGTAAAACCCTATATATATATATATATATATATATATATATATATATATATATATATCTTGGAAACAGTAGACAATAAGCCACTGTTACATTACATACATTACGTGAGTGTAGGAGGGCGGAGCGCAAATGGAAGAAAGATGGACTGACCGTCTCCTATCAAATTCTTAAAAAAAGTTGGAGAAAATTCCAAAATATGGTCAGGTCTGAAAAGGCAAAATACTTTTCCAATCTAATTTCTGATAACTGGGACAGACCTTGTGTTCTTTTTAAAACTATTGGATCTTTGTTAAACCCTGGCCAATCCACCACTTTGGAAGCAACTCAAGTTGTTTGTAATCGCTTTTTAAATTTCTTTTGTGATAAGGTCGCCAGTATTAGGGCTGGGATGATTGTCACTTCGGCCAGTTCAATCATGGCTCACACCTGTTCTGCTGTGTTAGACCGGTTTGAACCTGTCATTTTCAGATTTATCAAATATTGTTAAAAATCTCAAACCTTCATTTTGTCCCTCAGACTGTATCCCCCCATGACTCTTTAAAGAGGTCTGGGGAACTATTGGCCCTGATGTTGTTGTTTTGGTCAACAGCAGCCTTATGTCAGGAAAAGTTCCTGCATTTTGTAAGCAGGGTGTAGTTGAGCCTCTTTTAAAGAAAGCAAGTCTTGATAACTCTGTTATCTCTAATTATAGGCCCATATCTAAGCTTCCTTTTATTTCAAAGATTTTGGAAAAAGCTGTTCTTGTACAACTACAAGAGTTTTTAGAAACAAACAACATTTTAGACAGTTTTCAGTCAGGTTATAAATTATTTCACGGCACGGAGTCTGCACTTTTAAAGGTTTTTAATGACCTGTTTTTAATCACTGATTCTGGTGATTCTGCCGTTTTGGTGCTTTTAGACTTGACTGCTGCCTTCGACACAGTTGACCATGCAACTCTTATCTCTTCTTGAGAACTGTGTGGGTGTCAGGGGGACAGCCTTGGACTGGTTCCATTCTTACCTTACAGGCCGTTCATTTACTGTCAGGCTGGGGGAGTCCACCTCGTCTTCTGTTCCTCTGAACTGTGGAGTCCCCCAGGGTTCTATTCTTGGGCCTATTCTCTTCACCCTATACCTTCTCCCGTTAGGTCAGGTGTTTAGAAAACATGGCATATCTTATCATCTTTATGCAGATGATACTCTGTTACTTGCTTGCCTCTACTGGTGGTTGGCTCTCACTGCGGTATTGTATCACTTCCTGTTCCGGAGCACAGCGGTGTTTTTCTGTATCTGTTAGCTGTTTAATCTGCACAGTTAGATTGATCTAGTTATCTAGATTACGATTTGTTTCCCAGTGTAATCTTTACGTGCCTTAACTAAAGCACTCCTTCTGCTGAATCACCTCTAAATTATTTACACATTATTCACTTTGCGTGTTTTTAGGAATCCGCTAGCTTAGCATAGCTATTAGCTCTTAGCCGATTAGCATGGCGGCTTCTCCTGTCTCTCCCGCACTTTTCTGCTCTGGGTGTGAAATGTTTAGTTATTCCTCGGCCTCCTTTAGCAGTAATGGTACTTGTAATAAGTGTAGCTTATTCGTAGCTTTGGAGGCCAGGCTGGGCGAATTGGAGACTCGGCTCCGCACCGTGGAAAATTCTACAGCTAGCAAGGCCCCTGTAGTCGGTGCGGACCAAGGTAGCTTAGCCGCCGTTAGTTCCCCCCTGGCAGATCCCGAGCAGCCGGGAAAGCAGGCCGACTGGGTGACTGTGAGGAGGAAGCGTAGTCCTAAACAGAAGCCCCGTGTACACCGCCAACCAATTCACATCTCTAACCGTTTTTTCCCACTCGACGACACACCCGCCGAGGATCAAACTCTGGTTATTGGCGACTCTGTTTTGAGAAATGTGAAGTTAGCGACACCAGCAACCATAGTCAATTGTCTTCCGGGGGCCAGAGCAGGCGACATTGAAGGAAATTTGAAACTGCTGGCTAAGGCTAAGCGTAAATTTGGTAAGATTGTAATTCACGTCGGCAGTAATGACACCCGGTTACGCCTATCGGAGGTCACTAAAATTAACATTAAATCGGTGTGTAACTTTGCAAAAACAATGTCGGACTCTGTAGTTTTCTCTGGGCCCCTCCCCAATCGGACCGGGAGTGACATGTTTAGCCGCATGTTCTCCTTGAATTGCTGGCTGTCTGAGTGGTGTCCAAAAAATGAGGTGGGCTTATAGATAATTGGCAAAGCTTCTGGGGAAAACCTGGTCTTGTTAGGAGAGACGGCATCCATCCCACTTTGGATGGAGCAGCTCTCATTTCTAGAAATCTGGCCAATTTTCTTAAATCCTCCAAACCGTGGACTATCCAGGGTTGGGACCAGGAAGCAGAGTTGTAGTCTTACACACCTCTCTGCAGCTTCTCTCCCCCTGCCATCCCCTCATTACCCCATCCCTGTAGAGACGGTGCCTGCTCCCAGACTACCAATAACCAGCAAAAATCTATTTAAGCATAAAAATTCAAAAAGAAAAAATAATATAGCACCTTCAACTGCACCACAGACTAAAACAGTTAAATGTGGTCTATTAAACATTAGGTCTCTCTCTTCTAAGTCCCTGTTGGTAAATGATATATAATTGATCACATATTGATTTATTCTGCCTAACAGAAACCTGGTTACAGCAGGATGAATATGTTAGTTTAAATGAGTCAACACCCCCGAGTCACACTAACTGTCAGAATGCTCGTAGCACGGGCCGGGGTGGAGGATTAGCAGCAATCTTCCATTCCAGCTTATTAATTAATCCAAACCCAGACAGAGCTTTAATTCATTTGAAAGCTTGTCTCTTAGTCTTGTCCATCCAAATTGGAAGTCCCAAAAACCAGTTTTATTTGTTATTATCTATCGTCCACCTGGTCGTTACTGTGAGTTTCTCTGTGAATTTTCAGACCTTTTGTCTGACTTAGTGCTTAGCTCAGATAAGATAATTATAGTGGGCGATTTTAACATCCACACAGATGCTGAGAATGACAGCCTCAACACTGCATTTAATCTATTATTAGACTCTATTGGCTTTGCTCAAAAAGTAAATGAGTCCACCCACCACTTTAATCATATCTTAGATCTTGTTCTGACTTATGGTATGGAAATAGAAGACTTAACAGTATTCCCTGAAAACTCCCTTCTGTCTGATCATTTCTTAATAACATTTACATTACTCTGATGGACTACCCAGCAGTGGGGAATAAGTTTCATTACACTAGAAGTCTTTCAGAAAGCGCTGTAACTAGGTTTAAGGATATGATTCCTTCTTTATGTTCTCTAATGCCATATACCAACACAGTGCAGAGTAGCTACCTAAACTCTGTAAGGGAGATAGAGTATCTCGTCAATAGTTTTACATCCTCATTGAAGACAACTTTGGATGCTGTAGCTCCTCTGAAAAAGAGAGCTTTAAATCAGAAGTGTCTGACTCCGTGGTATAACTCACAAACTCGTATCTTAAAGCAGATAACCCGTAAGTTGGAGAGGAAATGGCGTCTCACTAATTTAGAAGATCTTCACTTAGCCTGGAAAAAGAGTCTGTTGCTCTATAAAAAAGCCCTCCGTAAAGCTAGGACATCTTTCTACTCATCACTAATTGAAGAAAATAAGAACAACCCCAGGTTTCTTTTCAGCACTGTAGCCAGGCTGACAAAGAGTCAGAGCTCTATTGAGCTGAGTATTCCATTAACTTTAACTAGTAATGACTTCATGACTTTCTTTGCTAACAAAATTTTAACTATTAGAGAAAAAATTACTCATAACCATCCCAAAGACGTATCGTTATCTTTGGCTGCTTTCAGTGATGCCGGTATTTGGTTAGACTCTTTCTCTCCGATTGTTCTGTCTGAGTTATTCTCATTAGTTACTTCATCCAAACCATCAACATGTTTATTAGACCCCATTCCTACCAGGCTGCTCAAGGAAGCCCTACCATTATTTAATGCTTCGATCTTAAATATGATCAATCTATCTTTGTTAGTTGGCTATGTACCACAGGCTTTTAAGGTGGCAGTAATTAAACCATTACTTAAAAAGCCATCACTTGACCCAGCTATCTTAGCTAATATAGGCCAATCTCCAACCTTCCTTTTCTCTCAAAATTCTTGAAAGGGTAGTTGTAAAACAGCTAACTGATCATCTGCAGAGGAATGGTCTATTTGAAGAGTTTTCAGTCCAGGTTTTAGAATTCATCATAGTACAGAAACAGCATTTGTGAAGGTTACAAATGATCTTCTTATGGCCTCGGACAGTGGACTCATCTCTGTGCTTGTTCTGTTAGACCTCAGTGCTGCTTTTGATACTGTTGACCATAAAATTTTATTACAGAGATTAGAGCATGCCATAGGTATTAAAGGCACTGCGCTGCGGTGGTTTGAATCATATTTGTCTAATAGATTACATTTGTTCATGTAAATGGGGAATCTTCTTCACAGACTAAAGTTAATTATGGAGTTCCACAAGGTTCTGTGCTAGGACCAATTTTATTTACTTTATACATGCTTCCCTTAGGCAGTATTATTAGACGGTATTGCTTAAATGTTCATTGTTACGCAGATGATACCCAGCTTTATCTATCCATGAAGCCAGAGGCACACACACCAATTAGCTAAACTGCAGGATTGTCTTACAGACATAAAGACATGGATGACCTCTAATTTCCTGCTTTTAAACTCAGATAAAACTGAAGTTATTGTACTTGGTCCCACAAATCTTAGAAACATGGTGTCTAACCAGATCCTTACTCTGGATGGCATTACCCTGACCTCTAGTAATACTGTGAGAAATCCTGGAGTCATTTTTGATCAGGATATGTCATTCAAAGCGCATATTAAACAAATATGTAGGACTGCTTTTTTGCATTTACGCAATATCTCTAAAATCAGAAAGGTCTTGTCTCAGAGTGATGCTGAAAAACTAATTCATGCATTTATTTCCTCTAGGCTGGACTATTGTAATTCATTATTATCAGGTTGTCCTAAAAGTTCCCTAAAAAGCCTTCAGTTAATTCAAAATGCTGCAGCTAGAGTACTGACGGGGACTGGAAGGAGAGAGCATATCTCACCCATATTGGCCTCTCTTCATTGGCTTCCTGTTAATTCTAGAATAGAATTTAAAATTCTTCTTCTTACTTATAAGGTTTTGAATAATCAGGTCCCATCTTATCTTAGGGACCTCGTAGTACCATATCACCCCAATAGAGCGCTTCGCTCTCAGACTGCAGGCTTACTTGTAGTTCCTAGGGTTTGTAAGAGTAGAATGGGAGGCAGAGCCTTCAGCTTTCAGGCTCCTCTCCTGTGGAACCAGCTCCCAATTCAGATCAGGGAGACAGACACCCTCTCTACTTTTAAGATTAGGCTTAAAACTTTCCTTTTTGCTAAAGCTTATAGTTAGGGCTGGATCAGGTGACCCTGAACCATCCCTTAGTTATGCTGCTATAGACGTAGACTGCTGGGGGGTTCCCATGATGCACTGTTTCTTTCTCTTTTTGCTCTGTATGCACCACTCTGCATTTAATCATTAGTGATCGATCTCTGCTCCCCTCCACAGCATGTCTTTTTCTTGGTTCTCTCCCTCAGCCCCAACCAGTCCCAGCAGAAGACTGCCCCTCCCTGAGCCTGGTTCTGCTGGAGGTTTCTTCCTGTTAAAAGGGAGTTTTTCCTTCCCACTGTAGCCAAGTGCTTGCTCACAGGGGGTCGTTTTGACCGTTGGGGTTTTACATAATTATTGTATGGCCTTGCCTTACAATATAAAGCGCCTTGGGGCAACTGTTTGTTGTGATTTGGCGCTATATAAAAAAATTGATTGATTGATTGATTGATTGATACTCAAATTTATTTGCCTATTAAGAAGAACTCTAGCAGCCCCCTGACACCCTTGCTTGTGTGCCTGGAAGACGTCAAGGCTTGGTTGGCTCAAAATTTTCTTAGCTTAAATGAGAACAAAACCGAGGTGATGGTGTTTGGGCCCAGTGTTGGTTCCACAGTTCGATTAGACCTGGGCCCTCTCAGTCAACACATGAAGCCCACAGCCACCAACCTTGGCGTCATTATGGACTCTGATCTTAAACTGGACAGGCAGGTCAAGGCGGTTGTTAAATCCAGCTTTTATCAGCTTCGTCTTTTAACCAAAATTAAATCAATTTTATCCTTTTTTGACTTGGAGCGCGTCAAGCATGCTTTTATTTCTTCACGCCTGGACTACTGCAATTCATTTTTTTATGGAATTAATCAAAATACATTTCACAGACTGCAGTTAGTCCAGAACGCTGCTGCACACCTCTTAACTGGGAGCAAAAAACATGAACATATTACACCCATTCTTGCGTCTTTGCACTGGCTCCATGTTAATTTTAGAATTGATTTTAAAATTTTATTATTTGTTTTTAAAGCTTTAAATGGACTGGCCCCACAATATATTGTAGACCTCCTCCAAATTTACTCCCCAGCGCGTGCTCTGAGGTCTGAGGGCCAGCTCCAGCTTGTGGTGCCTAGGACGAGACTTAAGACCAGGGGGGACAGGGCCTTCTCTGTGCCTGGGCCCAGACTCTGAAACGCTCTGCCTCTCCACGTTCGAACAGCCCCCACAATGGAGTGTTTTAAGTCTCGTCTGAAGACCCACTTTTATTCTCTGGCTTTTAGCTCTGCATGAGTTGTATGGTCCTCTGTTGTCTTTGGCCTAGTGTTTTATTTACTTATTGTTTTATTGTTTTTATGTTTATTTATTTATTAGTATCTGAGTGGGTTTATTGTTTTGTATAGTTGTATAATCATTTTTATGTGCAGCACTTTGGAAACTGTTCTGTTGTTTAAATGTGCTATATAAATAAAGTGGATTGGATTTGAATTCAACATGCCAAAATACATAATAGGACATTTTACTTCTGAAGCAGGCAACTTCTAAATATTTGTGTACCAGTGTAATCAATGAAGGCAAACGTTAAGCAAGCTGCTCTTCAAAAAAAAAAAAAAAAAAAAAAGACATGTTCCACACAGACATGTCGGAAACAACAGCATGTCTGTCAGTCCCCCCACCCCACGAACAAACCTAGGAACCCCTGAGGCAAGCATCTGTGTGTTGAATTAATCGATTATTATGGAGAAAAACATTAAAGAATAAAACAAATCATTCTGAAATAAAAAGAGCCTATAGTCTGTAATCATTTCAGAATGATTTTAATAGTTTAAAAAGCATCAGCAATCACTGAAATATGTTTGCTTAGTAGTTTGGGACTGTCATCCAGGAAGAGAGAACACGTCTAGTGCATGCAGACTGGGTGACTGCTCTCAATCCAATCAGAGAAATGTTTATATTTCTGGAAAACAGAAGATTTCAATTTCAAAGTCAAAATATAGGTCAAAAGGTCATCCAACTCAAAAATAACCAAATTGCCAGATTTAGATTCCTTGTGGTTTCCCCTTTACAGAAATACCTGGTGGTTGCTGAGTTACATCAGTCTGAAATTTCGCGGCCACACTGTTTTTTTACAAAAAAGTGAAAAATTTAAATTGTGATATCTTGAAAATCGTTGGTCCGACAAAGACGAAATTTGAAATTCTGGCTTTTTGGGCCATTAAATATCTATATACTAAATTTAATATAAATTGGAGAGGGTGAGGTTTAAAAATGCAAAATTTTTGGGTGATCTGAGATGGACTGACCCCATTGAGAGTGCCTGTATGCACCTCATTGTCACAAATGAGAGTGACTGAGGCAAATATAATGCAAAATGTACATCAAATGGGCTTTAAAATATTAAATTCAAATGTCTACAAAATCCACAATCCGGATCAAAGTTTGTCAGGTGATAGTGTCAGTTTGCACCTCACTTTCAAATATGAGAGTGGTTGAGGCACATTTGATTAACATATAATGTAAAATATATATTAAATGGGGTTTTCAACATTTAAATTTAAATGGCCACAAAATCTGTAATCTGGATCAGATCCAGATCAAACATTATCAGTCGATAAAGGATATCAGTCTACATTAGACTCTCAAACATGAAAGAAATATCTTTTTGACAGAGTTATGAATTTTTGAGAATTCGTTCAATGTTAAAGATAGGAATTTTTCCAATTTTCCAAGATTTTTCCTGAGTTTGAACTTTGACCTTGAAAACTGAATCAGTTCTTGCCTATCAGGATATGAATCTTCAGTAACAATTTCATAATGATATGAAAAATTGTGGACTCCAGGCTTTTTACAAACAGACAAACAAACGGGTGAAAACAACCTCCTCCTATGAAGGTTATGAGGTTATGTTATGATGTCAATTTGGGATAAAGGCAAAGACAGAAAGAAAGGTGAAAATGTGCAAAAAAAAAACAAAAAAAAAAACATACTACATCACACATTTAGCAGTATAACTGGAGTATTAAAAAGCTCAGTTACACACCAACACCACACACTAAAAATTTATGCAGATATTTAAACCAAATTTATAAAAGCAGGATTAAGCACATAATGTATTGATATGATACGTATCGATTATCAGACGTCAAATGACACACACTGAGAAACAATATGGAGCCGCACCACAGACTGAGATTCACCAGATCACAGAGACGTCATAAAGACAGAAACATGTTAGTGTCAGTCAGAGCTCACGTCTGTCCAGCAGAGGGATGCTGTCCTTTAAAAACAGGAGGAAGACCCATGGACCAGTCACTGTTCAGGGACACACAGCTGGGTTCAGGTCCAGACGGGTCTGGACTCTGATGGATCCTGACAGAAAAACAGCACAAAACACAATTAAAGATCAGAAAACATCATCATCAATAATGTTTGAAAGGACAAATAACTGTAAATATCTTTACAACAGGGTTCAGTTTACTTTACTGTCCATCATATAAATACCTCTGTTTAAAATTAGTCCATATGTCTCTTGAGTCATCACTCTTCAGGGACACACAGCTGGGTTCAGGTCCAGACGAGTCTGGACTCCGATGGACACTGAAAGACAAACACCACAAACACAAAGATCAGAAAACATCATCATCATCAATAATGTTTGAAAGGACAAATAACTGTAAATATCTTTACAACAGGCTACTGTTTACTTTAATGTCCATCATATAAATACCTCTGTTTAAAATTAGTCCATATGTCTCTTGAGTCATCACTCTTCAGGGACACACAGCTGGGTTCAGGTCCAGACGAGTCTGGACTCCGATGGACACTGAAAGACAAACACCACAAACACAAAGATCAGAAAACATCATCATCATCAATAATGTTTGAAAGGACAAATAACTGTAAATATCTTTACAACAGGTTACTGTTTACTTTAATGTCCATCATATAAATACCTCTGTTTAAAATTAGTCCATATGTCTCTTGAGTCATCACTCTTCAGGGACACACAGCTGGGTTCAGGTCCAGACGAGTCTGGACTCCGATGGACACTGAAAGACAAACACCACAAACACAAAGATCAGAAAACATCATCATCATCAATAATGTTTGAAAGGACAAATAACTGTAAATATCTTTACAACAGGGTTCAGTTTACTTTACTGTCCATCATATAAATACCTCTGTTTAAAATGAGTCCATATGTCTCTTGAGTCATCACTCTTCAGGGACACACAGCTGGGTTCAGGTCCAGACGAGTCTGGACTCCGATGGACACTGAAAGACAAACACCACAAACACAAAGATCAGAAAACATCATCATCATCAATAATGTTTGAAAGGACAAATAACTGTAAATATCTTTACAACAGGTTACTGTTTACTTTAATGTCCATCATATAAATACCTCTGTTTAAAATTAGTCCATATGTCTCTTGAGTCATCACTCTTCAGGGACACACAGCTGGGTTCAGGTCCAGACGAGTCTGGACTCCGATGGACACTGAAAGACAAACACCACAAACACAAAGATCAGAAAACATCATCATCATCAATAATGTTTGAAAGGACAAATAACTGTAAATATCTTTACAACAGGCTACTGTTTACTTTAATGTCCATCATATAAATACCTCTGTTTAAAATTAGTCCATATGTCTCTTGAGTCATCACTCTTCAGGGACACACAGCTGGGTTCAGGTCCAGACAGGTCTGGACTCCGATGGACACTGAAAGACAAACACCACAAACACAAAGATCAGAAAATAATCATAATCTTTATATTTGCATCAAATATTTCCCAGGATGCACAGCATTTCTTGACTGTATGACATCACCATATTAAATGACAGGTATTCAGCTGTGATTCTTTCCATTCTGTTAAATTTGTTGCTCGACTCATGATGATTTGACTCATCCACTGTCACTTTTTTATGACGCGGTCATGAAATGTATTATATTTTCATGACACGTTCACCCGTCCCTGATGACCTTTAACCCTAACCCCAATTGCCCACCGTGTCATGCCAAATTTTGTGATACCATCACGTGAATGATACCAAAATCTATTATATTTAGTGACAGTGTCATGAACTAATGGATTAAATCCCTTTTCATGATGCCATCAAGAACTTGGTGTGAGATCAGGTTGGACACGCAGATCAAATCACGGAGGTACAAATTAGGAAATACTGGTCAGAAAGGAAAAGTGTAAATGGACTAGAAACTTGGATAATTTAAGCTCTCTATCCTCAGAACTGACTGATTTTTGTCATTTTTGGTCCTTACCACAGCAAAGCTTCTGTCTCTGTCAAAGTCTTCCTTTAAGGCTCGTTCCCACAAGTACTGACCGCGGCACCAGCACGACTATCAAATCATCAGAGGAGAATCTTGGTGAGTCTTCAACACTCCTGGTAAGTCCTGATTGTAAAAGTCATTGGAGCCTTTGCAGTCAAGTCGTGGTCATTCTTCCATTATGATCAATCAACTTCTATAGTCTGTATTCATTTCAGAATGATTTTAATAGTTTAAAGAGCATCAGCAATCACTGAAATATGTTTGCTTAGTAGTTTGGGACTGTCATCCAGGAAGAGAGAACACGTCTAGTGCATGCAGACTGGGTGACTGCTCTCAATCCAATCAGAGAAATGTTTATATTTCTGGAAAACAGAAGATTTCAATTTCAAAGTCAAAATATAGGTCAAAAGGTCATCCAACTCAAAATAACCAAATTGCCAGATTTAGATCCTTGTGGTTTCCCCTTTACAGAAATACCTGGTGGTTGCTGAGTTAATCAGTCTGAAATTTCGCGGCCACACTGTTTTTTACAAAAAAGTGAAAAATTTAAATTGTGATATCTTGAAAATCGTTGGTCCGACAAAGACGAAATTTGAAATTCTGGCTTTTTGGGCCATTAAATATCTATATACTAAATTTAATATTAAATTGGAGGAGGGTGAGGTTTAAAAATGCAAAATTTTGGGTGATCTGAGATGGACTGACCCCATTGAGAGTGCCTGTATGCACCTCATTGTCACAAATGAGAGTGACTGAGGCAATATAATGCAAAATGTACATCAAATGGGCTTTAAAATATTAAATTCAAATGTCTACAAAATCCACAATCCGGATCAAAGTTTGTCAGGTGATAGTAAGTGTCAGTTTGCACCTCACTTTCAAATATGAGAGTGGTTGAGGCACATTTGATTAACATATAATGTAAAATATATATTAAATGGGGTTTTCAACATTTAAATTTAAATGGCCACAAAATCTGTAATCTGGATCAGATCCAGATCAAACATTATCAGTCGATAAAGGATATCAGTCTACATTAGACTCTCAAACATGAAAGAAATATCTTTTTGACAGAGTTATGAATTTTTGAGAATTCGTTCAATGTTAAAGATAGGAATTTTTCCAATTTTCCAAGATTTTTCCTGAGTTTGAACTTTGACCTTGAAAACTGAATCAGTTCTTGCCTATCAGGATATGAATCTTCAGTAACAATTTCATAATGATATGAAAAATTGTGGACTCCAGGCTTTTTACAAACAGACAAACAAACGGGTGAAAACAACCTCCTCCTATGAAGGTTATGAGGTTATGTTATGATGTCATAATCTTTATATTTGCATCAAATATTTCCCAGGATGCACAGCATTTCTTGACTGTATGACATCACCATATTAAATGACAGGTATTCAGCTGTGATTCTTTCCATTCTGTTAAATTTGTTGCTCGACTCATGATGATTTGACTCATCCACTGTCACTTTTTTTATGACGCGGTCATGAAATGTATTATATTTTCATGACACATTCACCCGTCCCTGATGACCTTTAACCCTAACCCCAATTGCCCACCGTGTCATGCCAAATTTTGTGATACCATCACGTGAATGATACCAAAATCTATTATATTTAGTGACAGTGTCATGAACTAATGGATTAAATCCCTTTTCATGATGCCATCAAGAACTTGGTGTGAGATCAGGTTGGACACGCAGATCAAATCACGGAGGTACAAATTAGGAAATACTGGTCAGAAAGGAAAAGTGTAAATGGACTAGAAACTTGGATAATTTAAGCTCTCTATCCTCAGAACTGACTGATTTTTGTCATTTTTGGTTCTTACCACAGCAAAGCTTCTGTCTCTGTCAAAGTCTTCCTTTAAGGCTCGTTCCCACAAGTACTGACCGCGGCACCAGCACGACTATCAAATCATCAGAGGAGAATCTTGGTGAGTCTTCAACACTCCTGGTTAAGTCCTGATTGTAAAAGTCATTGGAGCCTTTGCAGTCAAGTCGTGGTCATTCTTCCATTATGATCAATCAACTTCTACGCCATAAAAAGGCCATGGCGCTGTCACAGAGAAGCCTTGCAAGTTGACGGAATGTGCTCAAGATTCACCACAACTATGATGTGGTGTATTTGTGGACAGTCAAAGTCAAACTTGTGTATTGTGTGAACTTGACCTCTACTGGTGGTTGGCTCTCACTGCAGTATTGTATCACTTCCTGTTCCGGAGCACAGCGGTGTTTTTTCTGTATCCGTTTGCTGTTTAATCTGCGTAGTTAGATTGATCAAGATAACTAGATAATTTATTTCACAGTGTAATCTTCACGTGCCTTAACTAAAGCACTCTCTCTGCTGAATCACCTCTAAATTATTTACACATTATTCACTTCGTGTGTTTTTAGGCATCCGCTAGCTTAGCGCAGCTATTAGCTGTTAGCCGGTTTAGCATGGTGGCTTCTCCTGTCTCTCCCGCACTTTTCTGCACTGGGTGTGAAATGTTTAGTTATTCCTCGGCCTCCTTTAGCAGTAATGGTACTTGTAATAAGTGTAGCCTGTTCGTAGCTTTGGAGGCCAGGCTGGGCGAATTGGAGACTCGGCTCCGCACCTTGGAAAATCCTACAGCTAGCCAGGCCCACTGTAATTGGTGCGGACAAAGGTAGCTTAGCCGACATTAGCTGTCCTCCAGCAGATCCAAAGCAGCCCGAGGAAGCAGGCCGGCTGGGTGACTGAGGAAGAAGCGTAGTTCTAAACAGAAGCCCCGTGTACACCACCAACCCGTTCACATCTCTAACCGTTTTTCCCCACTCGACGACACACCTGCCGAGGATCAAACTCTGGTTATTGGCAACTCTGTTTTGAGAAATGTGAAGTTAGCGACACCAGCAACCATAGTCAATTGTCTTCCGGGGGCCAGAGCAGGCGACATTGAAGGAAATTTGAAACTACTGGCTAAGGCTAAGCGTAAATTTGGTAAGATTGTAATTCACGTCGGCAGTAATGACACCCGGTTACGCCAATCGGAGGTCACAAAAATTAATATTGAATCGGTGTGTAACTTTGTAAAAACAATGTCAGACTCTGTAGTTTTCTCTGGGCCCCTCCCCAATCGGACCGGGAGTGACATGTTTAGCCGTATGTTCTCCTTGAATTGCTGGCTGTCTGAGTGGTGTCCAAAAAATGAGGTGGGCTTCATAGATAATTGGCAAAGCTTCTGGGGAAAACCTGGTCTTGTTAGGAGAGACGGCATCCATCCCACTTTGGATGGAGCAGCTCTCATTTCTAGAAATCTGGCCAATTTTATTAAACCCTCCAAACCGTGACTATCCAGGGTTGGGACCAGGAAGCAGAGTTGTAGTCTTACATACCTCTCTGCAGCTTCTCTCCCCCTGTCATCCCCTCATTACCCCATCCCCGTAGAGACGGTGTCTGCTCCCAGACCACCAATAACCAGTAAAAATCTATTTAAGCATAAAAATTCAAAAAGAAAAAAATAATATAGCACCTTCAACTGCACCACAGACTAAAACAGTTAAATGTGGTCTATTATTAGGTCTCTCTCTTCTAAGTCCTTGTTAGTAAATGATATAATAATTGATCAACATATTGATTTATTCTGCCTTACAGAAACCTGGTTACAGCATTATGTTAGTTTAAATGAGTCAACACCCCCGAGTCACACTAACTGTCAGAATGCTCGAAGCACAGGCCGAGGAGGAGGATTAGCAGCAATCTTCCACTCCAGCTTATTAATTAATCAAAGACCCAGACAGAGCTTTAATTCATTTGAAAGCTTGACTCTTAGTCTTGTCCATCCAAATTGGAAGTCTCAAAAACCAGTTTTATTTGTTATTATCTATCGTCCACCTGGTCCTTAGTGTGAGTTTCTTTGTGATTTTTCAGACCTTTTGTCTGACTTAGTGCTTAGCTCAGATAATTATAGTTTATAATTTAACATCCACATAGATGCTGAGAATGACAGCCTCAACACTGCATTTAATCTATTATTAGACTCAGGTTGGCTCACACAAAAATGTATATGAGCCCTCCCACCACTTTAACCACACTTTAGATCTTGTTCTGACATATGGCATAGAAACTGAAGACTTAACAGTACAACCATGGGAAAAATTATGGAATCACCGGCCTCGGAGGATGTTCATTCAGTTGTTTAATTTTGTAGAAAAAGACTATTTGCAGGCCATGACATTGACCCTATGTGTCTTTTTGCAAGGAATGTTTTCACAGTTTTTTGCTCTATGGCAAGATGCATTATCATCTTGAAAAATGATTTCATCATCCCCAAACATCCTTTCAATTGATGGGATAAGTGTCCAAAATATCAACGTAAACTTGTGCATTTATTGATGATGTAATGACAGCCATCTCCCCAGTGCCTTTACCTGACATGCAGCCCCATATCATCAATGACTGTGGGAAATTTACATGTTCTCTTCAGGCAGTCATCTTTATAAATCTCATTGGAAACGGCACCAAACAAAGTTCCAGCATCATCACCTTGCCCAATGCAGATTTGAGATTCATCACTGAATATGACTTTCATCCAGTCATCCACAGTCCACGATTGCTTTTCCTTAGCCCATTGTAACCTTGTTTTTTTCTGTTTAGGTGTTAATGATGGCTTTCATTTAGCTTTTCTGTATGTAAATCCCATTCTTTAGGCGGTTTCTTACAGTTCGGTCACAGACGTTGACTTCCAGTTTCCTCCCATTTGTTCATTTGTTTTGTTGTGCATTTTCAATTTTTGAGACATATTGCTTTAAGTTTTCTGTCTT
Organism: Thalassophryne amazonica; assembly: GCF_902500255.1. Taxonomy (NCBI): domain Eukaryota; kingdom Metazoa; phylum Chordata; class Actinopteri; order Batrachoidiformes; family Batrachoididae; genus Thalassophryne; species Thalassophryne amazonica. The sequence goes on from NC_047125.1 coordinate 388,446, forward strand.
GACGCTTTGATGTCTTCCTTGGTCTACCAGTATGTTTGCCTTTAACAACCTTCCCATGTTTGTATTTGGTCCAGAGTTTAGACACAGCTGACTGTGAACAACCAACATCTTTTGCAACATTGCGTGATGATTTACCCTCTTTTAAGAGTTTGATAATCCTCTCCTTTGTTTCAATTGACATCTCTCATGTTGGAGCCATGATTCATGTCAGTCCACTTGGTGCAACAGCTCTCCAAGGTGTGATCACTCCTTTTTAGATGCAGACTAACGAGCAGATCTGATTTGATGCAGGTGTTAGTTTTGGGGATGAAAATTTACAGGGTGATTCCATAATTTATTCCTCAGAATTGAGTGAGTCCATATTTTTTTCCCTCTGCTTGGTCTAAAAAAGTAACCGTTACTGACTGCCACAATTTTTTTTCCTGATTTCTTATAGCGTTTCTTAAAGCCAGGAAGTTGGCATTTGAAATGACTTTAGTTTTGTGTCATGTCTGTGATCTGCTTTTTTTCTACAAAATTAAACAACTGAATGAACATCCTCCGAGGCCGGTGATTCCATAATTATTGCCAGGGGTTGTATTCCCTGAAAACCCCCTTTTGTCTAATCATTTCTTAATAACATTTACATTTACTTTAATGGACTACCCAGCAGTGGGGAATAAGTTTCATTACATTAGAAGTCTTTCTGAAAGCGCTGTAACTAGGTTTAAGGATATGATTCCTTCTTTGTTATGTTCTTCAATGCCATATACCAACACAGTGCAGAGTAGCTACCTAAACTCTGAGTGAGATAGATTATCTCGTCAATAGCTTTACATCCTCATTGAGCACAACTTTGGATGCTGTAGCTCCTCTGAAAAGACAGCCTTAAATCAGAAGTGCCTGACTTCGTGGTATAACCCACAAACTTGCAGCTTAAAGCCGATAACCCGTAAACTGGAGAGGAAATGGCGTCTCACTCAAAGATCATTGATTTCTATCAGAGACACATCTTATCATTAGGCTTTACACTCATGCCCTCTGGGCGGCGCTATCAGATGCCCCAGATGAAAACTAATCGCTATTCAATGTCTTTTATTCTTTCTGCGATTAGACTCCTGAACACTGGCTGAGGATTTTGTCCTTGTTTTTAACCTTGATTCTGTGATTGTCATTTAGCATATACCTATGTAAATGTTATGTCTTTGTTTTTATGGTTGGCCAGGGGGGTCTGCAATGAATTGCTCTTCAAGGGACTAATAAGTATTCTGATTCATTAATTTAGAAGATCTTCATTTAGTATGGAAAAAGAGTCTTTTGCTCTATAAAAAAGCCCTCCGTAAAGCTAGGACATCTTACTATTTATCACTAATTGAAGAAAATAAGAACAACCCCAGGTTTCTTTTCAGCACTCTAGACAGGCTGACAAAGAGTCAGAGCTCTATTGAGCCGAGTATTCCTTTAACTTTAACTAGTAATGACTTCATGACTTTCTTTGCAAATAAAATTTTAACTATTAGAGAAAAAAATTATTCATAACCATCCCAAAGACATATCTTTATGTTCGGCTGCTTTCATTAATGCTGGTATTTGGTGACACTCTTTCTCTCCGATTGTTCTGAGTTATTTTCATTAGTTATTTCCTCCAAACCATCAACATGTCTATTAGACCCCATTCCTACCAGGCTGCTCAAGGAAGCCCTACCATTAATTAATGCTTCGATCTTAAATATGATCAATCTATCTAATTTATCTAAATTCAGATAAAACTGAAGTTATTGTACTTGGCCCCACAAATCTTCGAAACATGGTGTCTAACCAGATCCTTACTGTGGATGGCATTACCCTGACCTCCAGTAATACTGTGAGAAATCTTGGAGTCATTTTTGATCAGGATATGTCCTTCAATGCGCATATTAAGCAAATATGTAGACTGCTTTTTTGCATTTGCGCAATATCTCTAAAATTAGAAAGGTCTTGTCTCAGAGTGATGCTGAAAAGCTAATTCATGCATTTATTTCTTCTAGGCTGGACTATTGTAATTCATTATTATCAGGTTGTCCTAAAAGTTCCCTGAAAAGCCTTCAGTTAATTCAAAATTCTGCAGCTAGAGTATTGACAGGGTCTAGAAGGAGAGAGCATATTTCACCCATATTGGCCTTTCTCCATTGGCTCCTTGTTAATTCCAGAATAGAATTTACAATTCTTCTTCTTACTTATAAGGTTTTGAATAATCAGGTCCCATCTTATCTTAGGGACCTCACAGTACCATATCACCCCAATAGAGTGCTTCGCTCTCAGACTGCAGACTTACTTGTAGTTCCTACGGTTTTTAAGAGTAGAATGGGAGGCAGAGCCTTCAGCTTTCAGGCTCCTCTCCTGTGGAACCAGCTCCCAATTCAGATTAGGGAGACAGACACCCTCTCTACTTTTAAGATTAGGCTGAAAACTTTCATTTTTGCTAAAGCTTATAGTTAGGGTTGGATCAGGTGATCCTGAACCATCCCTTAGTTATGCTGCTATAGACTTAGACTGCTGGGGGGTTCCCATGATGCACTGAGTGTTTCTTTCTCTTTTTGCTCTGTATGCACCACTCTGCATTTAATCATTAGTGATTGATCTCTGCTCTCTTCCACAGCATGTCTTTTTCCTGATTCTCTCCCCTCAGCCCCAACCAGCCCCAGCAGAAGACTGCCCCTCCCTGAGCCTGGTTCTGCTGGAGGTTTCTTCCTGTTAAAAGGGAGTTTTTCCTTCCCACTGTCGCCAAGTGCTTGCTCATAGGGGGTCGTTTTGACCGTTGGGGTTTTTCTGTAATTATTGTATGGCTTTTGCCTTACAATATAAAGCGCCTTGGGGCAACTGTTGTGATTTGGCGCTATATAAATAAAATTGATTTGATTTTGATTTATGTGGCAGTGAAGCAGCACAGACTGTAGAACATCAATGTTATTTATACACTGGCACCCAAATTAAGAGCACACAACCAGCAGTTCCTGTGATATGGCAGAACATTCACAGACACACACCAGAGCAGAGATGACAGGCAGCGTGTAGTGCAGTAGGTAAGGTTGAGGTTTGACCTTACCCATGTTAACCACCAGGGACGAGTATCAAGAACCGGTTCTTTTCAGGTATCATTAAGAAATGATTCGATCCACTGACATCAATAACCTTTTTGCTTAACGATTTCCTTATCGGTCCTTCAGAGTGGCTGTTGTTTTTGAGGATGTTTGTTGGGAAAATGATCATCTACCTGCACTGATTGCAGACCCTGCAGCGGGTCTGCAATCAACCACTTCTACTGCAGCTGTGCCTGAAGCAATGAAGCAGTGCTCCAATCCCCTGCTTCGTTGGTTCTTTGATTAGCTGCTTCTCAGAAGCGGCAAGTCCGCTTCTTAACCCCTCTCAAAGCCATTTAAAAGTGTCAATCATGAGTCAATTTTGTGCGCATTAAAGTCACCAACTGGGACTCTTGTCTTGTTGCAGGTAAGAAACGAGAATCGTCCTCCTGTTCCGTTGGCACAGCTCCAAATGCTGCGCGGCTCTCTGCCGAGTCATGTTAGAGTGCAAGTCAAAATGAATAATTTCAAACCAAATCGGTGTTTAAATCAAATGACACCTCTTTCCAAATGTTGTAATACAAACAATAAATTACAATCGACCAAAATGTTTTTTTCCTCCCAAAATGAGACGTCCTCCGTTCTTTATGAATTACACTGATCTTGATGTGTAGCTGGCTGAGCTCAGCAGTTACATTTGTGACAATGTCTGAAAGGAAATGTTTTTGTCAAAAACCACAGATTTGTTTATTTCTATTTTTGTCCAGAGTTTAAGGATCCAGTGACCAATTTCATATTTATTTACTTTAAGACTCAATAAAATGTTGTTGACATAGAAAACCTGTAAAGCCTACTTTTAGTACACAGAAAATTCACAAGAGGTATCGATGAGGGAATCGATAAACAATGGGCTCGATAAGTGGAATCAATAATTGTATCGATAAAATCTTATCAATACCCATCCCAATTAAGCGCTTTGGTGTGACTGCACTGAATTGAACATATGACTTATAATTAGGGATGGGTACCTTTTACATTTGAACCGATACGGTACCAATACCCGGTACCTGGGAATCGATACCGGGACGCAACGGCACCAATTTTCGGTACTTCTGTGCATTGGGTTTGAAGTAAAATCTCAAAAAATTACAACAGACCTATTTCTGAAATATAAACTTTAACAAATATGTCAAAACAACATGAAATTGTTCGTCTTGTAACAAGGCAATTGTTTCACAAATTTCTGTAACATAGAAACTCGTTACGCAACCCTACTCGCAGGCAGGCAAAAACTGTGCTGTCTTCAGCGTTGAGAAATGTCTTGTGCTTAACCAGGTGCTTCCTCAGATTAGATGTATTTCCACCTCTGGCCTTGCATTTTGCATCACAAATATTGCAGCGAGCATAATCTGCATCGCGTTTAGAAAAGTGGAGCCATGCTGTTTTGTTTATGAACCAGAGGCTGCCGCTTCTGACGTCATTATGCTGTGCATGCTGCGTTGATGTTCAGCTTGTAAAACTGTCCACTCTCCCACTCTCTCAAGCATAATGGTGCGTTTAAGTACCGAAACATGGTACCGTTTGACTTTACGTGAACAGATACCAGGTAGTACCGATGGAATTTGGTCGGTATCAAAAAGTACCAAATTCAGTACCCATCCCTACTTATAACTGTAGGTCATCACTTTTTTTTTTTTTTTTTTTTCTTTTTTTTTTAAGTCCAGCTGGTGGTATACAAGTCTGAATGGGTGAAGGCTGACTTAAAACCAAGCCCCCACCCTCTGGGGATGAAAACAAAAAGCAATGTCCTCGTCGTTTTCTTTTTAGTTGTGTCATAGAATGTGCACACTTAAAGATGAAATACAAAGCCAAATTAAATGATTGAATATAAATTTTACTTAATGTGTCCAATAATGCACCCATATCCTAAAAATTAAAAAGCCTTTCCATTAACGCTTTGTAATTTGCATTTATACCTTTTTTATACTTTTTTCTTTTACTTTGGGTAATTTGGGGCACTGAATCCAAATCCTGTGTTAGTTTTTGCCAATCACATTAAGTTTTTGAGATATGAAGACATATTTCTCATATCAAGCATTGAAGCAAAAGCTGCAGTCTCACACAATTTTTCAGCGCCATAAATGATATTATGGTTCTCACAGTTTGCAATACTGGTTTAAAAACTATGATTTTGAAGCTGCTTTTGTGCGATTAGTGGCGTCAAACTCGTGACTGAATAAACAATGTTTGCGTAATTCATCAATAGAGAACATGCAGATTGCAAAACAACATGATGTGATAGAGGAAATTGAGCTCAGATTTGGATTCAGCACCACAAACTGACCACAAATCAGTTCTCAAAGTCCATGTAAGAAGAGTTTTTTTTTTGTTGACAACTGTAATGTTTGAAATCAGTGGGAGCTGGTCACTAGAGGGCGCAATGGCATCGCAGCCTTAAAATACTGAGTTAAAGTCTGGATTGTTCAGTCACAGTCTGTCAGTGTGAATTTAAACTCACCGCGGGGTGTGCTGCTGTTCTCAATTTTTAGCTGCACTAACACATCCAGAGGATGCGCACAGAAACAGTGTGAATATGTTTGTAAAACTAACTACAGATCTGCTGCGTCTCCATCGCTGCTGTGAGACGACGCAAACTGTATTTTCAACTCCGAGCTGCTGCATAAATGGCAGACTAATAGCTTGCCACATCCAGCACCAACATGTTGAACATATGAGGACGGGATTACGTGTACCAACATCTCATACCAGTACTTTCATAATACCGTGACCCTGGATCAACCTCTATCATTAAGTGTGAACAATAATGGGGCAGTGATGTGAAGGATGACCTCTGACCTGGTCAACAATCACAGTTTCAAATCCTGGTCTCACCTCTGAGCTTTGATCTGGAGCTCAGGGTCCCCACACAAGCCGGTTTTCAGGGGTCCGTCCTTGGTGTCCTCACACTGATCCATAGCAGAGTCTTCTGTCTCTGTGTCACGTGACAAACTCTGCAGACAGATAAACTCAATTCAAGAAAAAATTAAATCTGCAGGAAATTGTTAATTTTTGTCAGATTTCTGGCAGCAGAACCATAGAATAATCGCGTGCACGTCACAGTGTTTGTCTCTGTAGTCTGCTCCATGCAGCAGGAGGACGGAGCTTTGGTCCAAGCAGAGACACTGACCCTCACTGTCTTACCCTCCTAACAGTTCCTCCACTGTCCACGTGAGGCTCCAGAAGAGAGCAGGTTCCCCTTCAAGTCCATGTTAAAATGTCTTTAGAAAACTTTAGAGCAGAACTTTTAGAGCAGAAATAAACATCCAACCACAGCCTGGGACAAAAACTGTTTTGGTCTCTATACATAGTTTCCTCTATGAGAACTGGACAGGAGTGAAGTTTATTTAACTTCTTACTTTAAGATATTTTAAACCATAAAGCTCTGTAAATTTTAGGGGTGTGGTCTCTGCGTGACAATGGCTCCACCTTTTATAGCATCTTTAGCTCAGTATTCACTCGATGCGTCTGCTCGCTGTTGTGTCTGTCGGAGTATTTAGCTCCATTAGCAGCAGTGGTTACTGACGCTCTGAAACGACGTAGGTGCAGGCGCAGCTGCCGCTCTGATCTCTTCCTCTGTCTTTTATGATGAAATAGCGCTGAATTTATGGGGAAATGATTGTTGTACAAAAGTTTCAGATATCTGTCACTGAGATAGATGATGACTGGAGGGCAGTTTGAAGCAGAAATGAGGTGATAATCAGTGAAGCGCGGCTAACGACGCATGTGCAGTGAAGGCAGGGCGGACCAATTTTTAGGGGGAGGGGCATTCGGTCGGCGACACCGGGTCTAAACCTTCAGGTGACGTCCAAACAGACCTTTGTCCAGGACAGACCGCCTGTGAAAAACTCCTCATTCCTCATCAGTTTTACTGCACATGTCCGTGTATTTTTTTCTTCTTTATAAGAGTTTGGTGTTTGCATTTGCGCCACAAAGTTTTAAAACACAATAAAATGTTCACACTTTTCTTTATAGCAGTTCTGTCATTTCAGAAATGCAACAAAAACAGCCACAAATCAGAAAAGCTGGAAATATATGTAAAATGAAGATAAAAATAAAAATGTTGCACTATTCCCAGTTTCTCCACTCACAGAAGCCAAAATTTCTTCCAGAGTTGTGTAATTATAGTACGATAGTAGAATATAAAGAAGGGGAAAAAAGAAAAAAAAATAGACAATATATTCGTCAATTGCAATTATTTGTCTGACAATTAATCTTCTCCAAAATTCCTAATCGTGACAGCCCTAAACAGCACCAGAACCGTAGTGGTGTTCTAAGCATAAGATCATTCACCACTTTAGTGAGATCCGTCTCTGTGGAATGATATTTTCTAAAAGCAGACAGCAGTGGCTCAAAGAGATTATTCTCAGTAAGATAGTCTATGAGCTGCCGTGAAACCACTTTTGTCAGAATTTTAAAGAAAAATAATAGATTTGATATCGGCCGATAGTTTTTCAATACACTAGGGTCAAGATTAGGTTTCTTAAGTAATGGTTTAATCACTGCAGATTTAAACATTTAGGAACAGATCCAGAAGTTAAAAAAAGATTAATAATTTCAAGCACAGTCAGCCCAAGAGTGGGCCACAGGTCCTTAAACAGTTTTGTTGGTATAGGATCAATAACAGGTTGTGCTTTTTGTTGACGTTACAAGTTTCGTCAGCATGCCTAGTGAGATACTGTCAAATTCAGTAAATCTAGGTAATACCTCAGTAATGGCGCCCACCTCAATAGCAGGGTATAGTGGCTGGATTAAGGCATGCTGGGATATGTTTAACCTGATGTCTTCAGTTTTCTTCTCAAAGTAATCCAGGAAATCTTGTGCTGTAAAAGGAGAGTGAAATACAGGTGGTTGTCCATGCATAAGTGTTGCCACCATGTTGAACAAGAGTTTAGGGCTGCAGCTATCGAATATTTTTGGAATCGAGTATTCTAATGATCAGATAAAAAAAAAAAAGTACTTTTGTATTTATAAACAATATCAGTAGTGGCAGGGCTCTCCCTGAGCAATGGCACAATGTCGGAGGGCAGAGGGCATCAAAAGGCTTATTTATATGAATGTTAAGTCACCAATGATCAGAATGTTATCTGCACTAGTTGACAAGTTAGAGATGAATGCACCAAATTCATCTAAGAATTCAGAATATGGGCCAGGAGCCTATATACAGTGACAAAGTAATACGGCTGATTTTTATTCTTCTGACCTTGGCAATGTATAATATCCTGAGCAGAGCAGAGAATCAGATGCTCAAACTAGTTATATTTGTGACCCCCAACAGCTAATAAGCTAAGTCTAGATATATAAATAAGAGAAACATCCCGCCTTGCTTTGCATCACAAGAGACGTGACTAAATGTATATGCTGGTAGGTAGGCCTCATTTAAGGGGAGGACAGCTGTAGGTGTAAGCCAGGTTTCACATAACCCAATCAGATCTAAGTGATGGTCCATAATTAGATCATTATCAACATTGATTTTGAGGACAGAGATCTTATGTTAATGAGATCCAGACTAAGGACCTCAGTGGGGATGACAGTTGGGCTGTTTGGATTTAGGGGTGGTTCCAGAGTAGCATATATAAGATGCCTGGAAGTTGGTTTAGCTTTGAGACCTTCCACATGAGTTGTAGGTAGCAGACACAAATATTTGATATTGCTGGAACAGCCAACAAGCCATCCTCAATTTCATCATCATCCAATGTAGTAACGGGTATTAAGTTGCAACACATATCCCTCTATGATTTTTATGGACACGTCTACGGAAGCAGGCCATAGTCTCAACTGCTGAATTTCCCTCCCTGGCAAATAAACTGCACTATCACCATAGTGGATTTTCTGCACTAATTTCCGTTAAGCTAATGGATTCCACACCCATATTTTTCACAAGCCTTGCAGGTCTCTAATCATCTGCTCCATGGCCTGCTGTAAAATCCTAATGTTACACTCCTTGTAGAGCTCTATCTATGTTTGCAGACAAGACGGTGGCACCTTCCACAGTAGGGTGAAGGCTGTCCGGCATCAGCAAGCCACAGCAGCCACAGAACGAAGGCCAGTTATCAATAAAACTAAAGCCTTGCCATCTACAAAATTGCACCAGCCACTGATTTAACAATGTTAGTCTGCTAAATGCCTCATCAGTACCCGGGAGGGAGAGCAGAGACTATTAATCGATGCCGACACATCTTTCTGACAAGGTCACAAGTTCTCTCTATGTCCATTTTGTGACTTCTGAGTGCTTCATCCTGACATCATTGGCACCGATGTGATTAACTATGTGACTGCATCTCGTGTCATGTTCCTCTGTCTGTCTACCCTACTGCAGCGTCAACACCCTAAGATGGGATGTAATGTCGGGAGCTCTGGCCCCATGAATACATTTACGTTCAGCCGGTGTCTGTAACCTGACTTTGCAGGTGATAGAATCTCCTATCACTAAAGCCCGGCGTTTCGGACTGGAGATAGGAGAGTAAGTCACCCGTGGGCTCAAAGAACTCACATCAGGCATATCCAAGGGGGAAAACCAGCTCACCTTGGCAAGTGTGACTGGGGTACCGCAACCAGGCACCAAGCCCTATGTGACTTCCTCCGTCTAACCAGAAAGCCGTCCTCCACAGCCAGTTGATGCTAATGGGCACACTAGCCGGCCCCAACACTAACCTCGTCAGGAGTGCTCCTAACATCCCATCGCCACTGAGCTAAAAAGCTGTTCTAGCTTACAGACACGGGTCTCTAAAAGAGTCACCCTATCTGCCAGCATCACACAGGATTTATGTAAAGAGTAACGTAATGTACTATGTGCACCATAAAATTTAACAGCATAGCCAAGCAAGTGTGCGCTAACCACTAACAAATATACTAACCAGTCCCAAGGTTCACAAAGGAGTAAAATAATGAGCCAAAATTCACAGCAGTTACACAGAAAAACAAACAAAAATATTAGACTGGTAAAAACAGCAATGAAAGAAATGGGGGGGGGGGGGGGGGGGAGTCGACCTAGCTAATGCAAGCTAACCACTAGCGATTCACAACAATCAATCAATCAATTTTTTATATAGCGCCAAATCACACAAACAGTTGCCCCAAGGCGCTTTATATTGTAAGGCAAGGCCATACCATCATTATGTAAAACCCCAACGGTCCAAAACGACCCCCTGTGAGCAAGCACTTGGCTACAGTGGGAAGGAAAAACTCCCTTTTAACAGGAAGAAACCTCCAGCAGAACCAGGCTCAGGGAGGGGCAGTCTTCTGCTGGGACTGGTTGGGGCTGAGGGAGAGAACCAGGAAAAGACATGCTGTGGAGGGGGAGCAGAGATCGATCACTAATGATTAAATGCAGAGTGGTGCTTACAGAGCAAAAGAGAAAGAAACAGTGCCTCATGGGAAACCCCCCAGCAGTCTACGTCTATAGCAGCATAACTAAGGGATGGTTCAGGGCCACCTGATCCAGCCCTAACTATAAGCTTTAGCAAAAAGGAAAGTTTTAAGCCTAATCTTTAAAAGTAGAGAGGGTGTCTGTCTCCCTGATCTGATTGGGAGCTGGTTCCACAGGAGAGGAGCCTGAAAGCTGAAGGCTCTGCCTCCCATTCTACTCTTACAAACCCTAGGAACTACAAGTAAGCCTGCAGTCTGAGAGCGAAGCGCTCTATTGGGGTGATATGGTACTACGAGGTCCCTAAGATAAGATGGGACCTGATTATTCAAAACCTTATAAGTAAGAAGAAGAATTTTAATTCTATTCTAGAATTCAACAGGAAGCCAATGAAGAGAGGCCAATATGGGTGAGATATGCTCTCTCCTTCTAGTCCCCGTCAGTACTCTAGCTGCAGCATTTTGAATTAACTGAAGCTTTTTACGGAACTTTTAGGACAACCTGATAATAATGAATTACAGTAGTCCAGACTAGAGGACATAAATGCATGAATTAGTTTTTCAGCATCACTCTGAGACAAGACCTTTCTGATTTTAGAGATATTGCGTAAATGCAAAAAAGCAGTCCTACATATTTGTTTAATATGCGCTTTGAATGACATATCCTGATCAAAAATGACTCCAAGATTTCTCACAGTATTACTAGAGGTCAGGGTAATGCCATCCACAGTAAGGATCTGGTTAGACACCATGTTTCTAAGATTTGTGGGGCCAAGTACAATAACTTCAGTTTTATCTGAGTTTAAAAGCAGAAATTAGAGGTCATCCATGTCTTTATGTCTGTAAGACAATCCTGCAGTTTAGCTAATTGGTGTGTGTCCTCTGGCTTCATGGATAGATAAAGCTGGGTATCATCTGCGTAACAATGAAAATTTAAGCAATACCGTCTAATAATACTGCCTAAGGGAAGCATGTATAAAGTGAATAAAATTGGTCCTAGCACAGAACCTTGTGGAACTCCATAATTAACTTTAGTCTGTGAAGAAGATTCCCCATTTATATGAACAAATTGTAATCTATTAGACAAATATGATTCAACCACCGCCGCGCAGTGCCTTAATACCTATGGCATGCTCTAATCTCTGTAATAAATTTTATGGTCAACAGTATCAAAAGCAGCACTGAGGTCTAACAGAACAAGCACAGAGATGAGTCCACTGTCCGAGGCCATAAGAAGATCATTTGTAACCTTCACTAATGCTGTCTCTGTACTATGATGAATTCTCAAACCTGACTGAAACTCTTCAAATAGACCATTCCTCTGCAGATGATCAGTTAGCTGTTTTACCACTACCCTTTCAAGAATTTTTGAGAGGAAAGGAAGGTTGGAGATTGGCCTATAATTAGCTAAGATAGCTGGGTCAAGTGATGGCTTTTAAGTAATGGTTTAATTACTGCCACCTTAAAGCCTGTGGTACATAGCCAACTAACAAAGATAGATTGATCATATTTAAGATCGAAGCATTAAATAATGGTAGGGCTTCCTTGAGCAGCCTGGTAGGAATGGGGGTCTAATAACATGTTGATGGTTTGGATGAAGTAACTAATGAAAATAACTCAGACAGAACAATCGGAGAGAAAGAGTCTAACCAAATACAGGAATCACTGAAAGCAGCCAAAGATAACGATACGGTCTTTGGGATGGTTATGAGTAATTTTTTCTCTAATAGTTAAAATTTTGTTAGCAAAGAAAGTCATGAAGTCATTACTAGTTAAAGTTAATGGAATACTCAGCTCAATAGAGCTCTGACTCTTTGTCAGACTGGCTACAGTGCTGAAAAGAAACCTGGGGTTGTTCTTATTTTCTTCAATTAGTGATGAGTAGAAAGATGTCCTAGCTTACGGAGGGCTTTTTTATAGAGCAACAGACTCTTTTTCCAGGCTAAGTGAAGATCTTCTAAATTAGTGAGACGCCATTTCCTCTCCAACTACGGGTTATCTGCTTTAAGCTACGAGTTTGTGAGTTATACCACGGAGTCAGGCACTTCTGATTTAAAGCTCTCTTTTTTAGAGGAGCTACAGCATCCAAAGTTGTCTCAATGAGGATGTAAAACTATTGACGAGATACTCTATCTCACTTACAGAGTTTTAGGTAGCTACTCTGCACTGTGTTGGTATATGGCATTAGAGACATAAAGAAGGAATCATATCCTTAAACCTAGTTACAGCGCTTTCTGAAAGACAAGACTGTAATTAAATAAGATGCACAGCAGATGCACTTTATGGCCCAGTCACACAGCACTTAATGAAGGGTGACGTAGCCCTGATGAAACAAGAATCTGGACTTTCATTGGACCGTCGATGGCATCGCTTTAACCTTCATGCAGCTTCGTTCATGCAGCTGACACTTCGTCAGGATTTTTAAACTGTTGAAAAATTTGAACGAAGGGCAATGAAAACCTCAGTTCGTCTGTGTTTCGTTTTGCTTTCAATGGGCTCAGGCACATTACATAGGACAGAATTAATCTTTTGTGTGGATATAATTATTATTTTGCCACAAGCAACTGTTGAATTTGAAACAACGAAAAAGTTGTGTAATTTCCGATCGGTACTGAATGCAGCATCAGCGGCAGTAGGAGCTCCTGCGTGCGCTTATTATTTTGTATTAAATATAACAATATGAGTGTAGGAATGACAATCCAGCCCTTATGTACATGTGGTAACGGGTAGATTAATCAAAATGATGATATAACGAGCTGTTCTGGAAGGAAGAATTCACGTTGTGGATCAGTGATCAGCTGGTGGAAATAACCGCCACATGAGTCAATGCGCGCGTTCACGCGCACTGATTAATTTTACTGCTCTGATATATTCAATCATCTTTACACTTATATTTATATTTATTCTCCCTTTTGACAGTTTTCTGTTATAAATCAATATATATGGCTTAGAACATAATACAGTAATACAGCAGTGACCACAGAACATTTTTTTTTGTTTTGTTTTTTTAAATTGGAGCACGACGGAGCACGCTGTGTGTCTACAGACAGTGTGGATTCTGATAATGATGGACATGATCCCTCTTTTGTTCTGGACAAGGAACCAGAGCAGGTGGTCCACCGACGTGCGTACAGATCTCCACAGATTCTGTTTGCAGTTTCTCCAGGACTCAGGTGCTATGAGCTCCGTCCCAGCGCCGAGTGTTGGATCAGACACACTGCTCCAGCTGTGGCTCCAGGCACGTTTCGTCGAGATCGTGAGCTTCAGTTTTGTTAAGTTCCTCTTTCGTCCCTTTTGCGCTCTTGGTTCGTAGGCTGTTCGGTGATGAAGCTCGTTCCTCCACCTTTTCTCAACGAAATGTGACTTTTTTACTTTTTTCCGTTTGTTCAGGAATCGTCGTGTGCCGTGTGACTGGGCCATAAAAACCAAAAGAAGTGCTAACCGGAAATAAAAGAAACTAATACAACCATGTAGAGCTTGGAAGAGCGTCACAACAGCAAACAATCAGTCGGAATGAAGGGGTGAGTGCATTAACATATAGAAATTTAGTTTTTAAGTTTGTATTATGATGTGTTTGGAAGTGTGGACATGCAAGAAAATTTTAGATATGAGAAGGTGGACCAATGACTGAATGAAATGGTGAATGAGGTTGTTAATTATGTCAACTGTAGAATTATTAATTATGTAAATTGTAGAAAGGCCCAACCAGGGACAAGAGTTGTGAATTAGCTGTAGCTATAAACTCTTTGTGGGCGCAGTTGCAAACATTGCTTGCTCTATGCTGGATTGCATTGTCCCTGTCAAATAAACAAATAAATTAAATAAGATTTCCATATTTTCAATGTTACTTTTAATATAAAATGAATAAAGTTGTGAGGTTATTGTAAATCATGTGTTAAATGCTTAGCGACCAGATTTATGTTTCCTCATGAATAAATCCAATTTGTATCATGTCCACATGAAGCAGTTATAAACTTCATTTAAAGGCACATTTATCAGTTAGTTCAGTTTAAACTGAATTCGAATCAATTAAAATCTTCATGAAATTAACAAGAGTCATCTGGTGGTCAAGTGGTTCTGAGATATGCTAACAAGGGTGGAAATGAAGGTTCAAACACCTTCGCTTACAACTTGGGGGGGGGGGGGATCGATATACTTGATAAAAAAAAAAAAGTACAAACAAACATATCAGGAACACACTTCAGAGCTATAACAAGATCTCCCCCAAAGGAAAATTCTTTGGAACTCACAATTAGGTGAAATAAGTTGGCATAAAACACGGCTGTGCCCTTCCAGTTTGCATTTCAATAAGGGAACTTATTTTATGTGAAAAAAGGGAGGTGTTCATGGACTGGCACCTCCCTACCTAGCTGACCAAATTAAACCTCACGTATCGGCCCGGGCTCTGAGTTCTCAGGGTGCAGGACTACTGTGTGTCCCTAGGGTGATAAGAAGTCTGCAGGTCACAGAGCTTTCTCTTATTGTGTCCTGTTCTGTGGAATGATCTCCCTGCATCAAAAAACAGTCAGATTCTGTGGAGACTTTCAAGTCCAGACTTAAGATGCACTTATTTTCCCTTTCGTATGACTAGCATCTGGCATAGTAAGTTTTACGCTTTTACTCTTTTAATTCATTTATAGTAATTGGAGCGTGCCGCGGCCTCAACTTTACGTAAATCTGGGTCTTTTAGTGAAGTTTAGGGCTAGTGGCCGGTGATCACCTTAGTATTCCTGTTTTTCTTGTTTAATGCTGACAAATTATACAGTATTTCTTGTCTTTCTGATGCCCGATTCTGTTTTTTCTCTCTGTTTAAGGTGCAGCTCCATCAGAGAGGGTGCGGTATTTGTGCTGGAGACCCTCCTGTCCTGTGCACCAACAGCATTTCCTGTATATTCGTTTGTGAATTGTTCTGTAATTTTGTTTGTATCATGGCCCAAGCAGAGGGTCACCCCTCTGAGTCTGGTCTGCTTGAGGTTTCTTCCTCAGAGGGAGTTTTTATTACCACTGTTGATCTGGGGGTTGGTAAGGTTAGACCTTACCTGTGTGAAGCGCCTTGAGGCAACTCTGTTGTGATTTGGCGAAATTGTGGACTCCAGGCTTTTTACAAACAGACAAACAAACGGGTGAAAACAACTCCCCTATGAAGGTTATGAGGTTATGTTATGATGTCATAATCTTTATATTTGCATCAAATATTTCCCAGGATGCACAGCATTTCTTGACTGTATGACATCACCATATTAATGACAGGTATTCAGCTGTGATTCTTTCCATTCTGTTAAATTTGTTGCTCGACTCATGATGATTTGACTCATCCACTGTCACTTTTTTTATGACGCGGTCATGAAATGTATATTATTTTCATGACACATTCACCCGTCCCTGATGACCTTTAACCCTAACCCCAATTGCCACGTGTCATGCCAAATTTTGTGATACCATCACGTGAATGATACCAAAATCTATTATATTTAGTGACAGTGTCATGAACTAATGGAAATCCCTTTTCATGATGCCATCAAGAACTTGGTGTGAGATCAGGTTGGACACGCAGATCAAATCACGGAGGTACAAATTAGGAAATACTGGTCAGAAAGGAAAAGTGTAAATGGACTAGAAACTTGGATAATTTAAGCTCTCTATCCTCAGAACTGACTGATTTTTGTCATTTTTGGTTCTTACCACAGCAAAGCTTCTGTCTCTGTCAAAGTCTTCCTTTAAGGCTCGTTCCCACAAGTACTGACCGCGGCACCAGCACGACTATCAAATCATCAGAGGAGAATCTTGGTGAGTCTTCAACACTCCTGGTTAAGTCCTGATTGTAAAAGTCATTGGAGCCTTTGCAGTCAAGTCGTGGTCATTCTTCCATTATGATCAATCAACTTCTACGCCATAAAAAGGCCATGGCGCTGTCACAGAGAAGCCTTGCAAGTTGACGGAATGTGCTCAAGATTCACCACAACTATGATGTGGTGTATTTGTGGACAGTCAAAGTCAAACTTGTGTATTGTGTGAACTTGACCTCTACTGGTGGTTGGCTCTCACTGCAGTATTGTATCACTTCCTGTTCCGGAGCACAGCGGTGTTTTTCTGTATCCGTTTGCTGTTTAATCTGCGTAGTTAGATTGATCAAGATAACTAGATAATTTATTTCACAGTGTAATCTTCACGTGCCTTAACTAAAGCACTCTCTCTGCTGAATCACCTCTAAATTATTTACACATTATTCACTTCGTGTGTTTTTAGGCATCCGCTAGCTTAGCGCAGCTATTAGCTGTTAGCCGGTTTAGCATGGTGGCTTCTCCTGTCTCTCCCGCACTTTTCTGCACTGGGTGTGAAATGTTTAGTTATTCCTCGGCCTCCTTTAGCAGTAATGGTACTTGTAATAAGTGTAGCCTGTTCGTAGCTTTGGAGGCCAGGCTGGGCGAATTGGAGACTCGGCTCCGCACCTTGGAAAATCCTACAGCTAGCCAGGCCACTGTAATTGGTGCGGACAAAGGTAGCTTAGCCGCCATTAGCTGTCCTCCAGCAGATCCAAAGCAGCCGAGAAAGCAGGCCGGCTGGGTGACTGAGGAAGAAGCGTAGTTCTAAACAGAAGCCCCGTGTACACCACCAACCCGTTCACATCTCTAACCGTTTTTCCCCACTCGACGACACACCTGCCGAGGATCAAACTCTGGTTATTGGCAACTCTGTTTTGAGAAATGTGAAGTTAGCGACACCAGCAACCATAGTCAATTGTCTTCCGGGGGCCAGAGCAGGCGACATTGAAGGAAATTTGAAACTACTGGCTAAGGCTAAGCGTAAATTTGGTAAGATTGTAATTCACGTCGGCAGTAATGACACCCGGTTACGCCAATCGGAGGTCACAAAAATTAATATTGAATCGGTGTGTAACTTTGTAAAAACAATGTCAGACTCTGTAGTTTTCTCTGGGCCCCTCCCCAATCGGACCGGGAGTGACATGTTTAGCCGTATGTTCTCCTTGAATTGCTGGCTGTCGGAGTGGTGTCCAAAAAATGAGGTGGGCTTCATAGATAATTGGCAAAGCTTCTGGGGAAAACCTGGTCTTGTTAGGAGAGACGGCATCCATCCCACTTTGGATGGAGCAGCTCTCATTTCTAGAAATCTGGCCAATTTTATTAAACCCTCCAAACCGTGACTATCCAGGGTTGGGACCAGGAAGCAGAGTTGTAGTCTTACATACCTCTCTGCAGCTTCCTCCCCTGTCATCCCCTCATTACCCCATCCCCGTAGAGACGGTGTCTGCTCCCAGACCACCAATAACCAGTAAAAATCTATTTAAGCATAAAAATTCAAAAAGAAAAAAATAATATAGCACCTTCAACCACACAGACTAAAACAGTTAAATGTGGTCTATTATTAGGTCTCTCTTCTAAGTCCTTGTTAGTAAATGATATAATAATTGATCAACATATTGATTTATTCTGCCTTACAGAAACCTGGTTACAGCATTATGTTAGTTTAAATGAGTCAACACCCCCGAGTCACACTAACTGTCAGAATGCTCGAAGCACAGGCCGAGGAGGAGGATTAGCAGCAATCTTCCACTCCAGCTTATTAATTAATCAAAGACCCAGACAGAGCTTTAATTCATTTGAAAGCTTGACTCTTAGTCTTGTCCATCCAAATTGGAAGTCTCAAAAACCAGTTTTATTGTTATTATCTATCGTCCACCTGGTCCTTAGTGTGAGTTTCTTTGTGATTTTTCAGACCTTTTGTCTGACTTAGTGCTTAGCTCAGATAATTATAGTTTATAATTTAACATCCACATAGATGCTGAGAATGACAGCCTCAACACTGCATTTAATCTATTATTAGACTCAGTTGGCTTCACACAAAATGTATATGAGCCCTCCCACCACTTTAACCACACTTTAGATCTGTTCTGACATATGGCATAGAAAACTGAAGACTTAACAGTACAACCATGGGAAAAATTATGGAATCACCGGCCTCGGAGGATGTTCATTCAGTTGTTTAATTTTGTAGAAAAAGACTATTTGCAGGCCATGACATTGACCCTATGTGTCTTTTTGCAAGGAATGTTTTCACAGTTTTTGCTCTATGGCAAGATGCATTATCATCTTGAAAAATGATTCATCATCCCCAAACATCCTTTCAATTGATGGGATAAGTGTCCAAAATATCAACGTAAACTTGTGCATTTATTGATGATGTAATGACAGCCATCCCCAGTGCCTTTACCTGACATGCAGCCCCATATCATCAATGACTGTGGAAATTTACATGTTCTCTTCAGGCAGTCATCTTTATAAATCTCATTGGAACGGCACCAAACAAAAGTTCCAGCATCATCACCTAGCCCAATGCAGATTTGAGATTCATCACTGAATATGACTTTCATCCAGTCATCCACAGTCCACGATGCTTTTCCTTAGCCCATTGTAACCTTGTTTTTTTCTGTTTAGGTGTTAATGATGGCTTTCATTTAGCTTTTCTGTATGTAAATCCCATTTCCTTTAGGCGGTTCTTACAGTTCGGTCACAGACGTTGACTCCAGTTTCCTCCCATTTGTTCATTTGTTTTGTTGTGCATTTTCAATTTTTGAGACATTGCTTTAAGTTTTCTGTCTTGACGCTTTGATGTCTTCCTTG
The DNA here is from genome assembly GCF_902500255.1 of Thalassophryne amazonica. NCBI lineage: Eukaryota > Metazoa > Chordata > Actinopteri > Batrachoidiformes > Batrachoididae > Thalassophryne > Thalassophryne amazonica. Next base: position 407,545 of record NC_047125.1, read on the forward strand.
GTCTACCAGTATGTTTGCCTTTAACAACCTTCCCATGTTTGTATTTGGTCCAGAGTTTAGACACAGCTGACTGTGAACAACCAACATCTTTTGCAACATTGCGTGATGTTTACCCTCTTTTAAGAGTTTGATAATCCTCTCCTTTGTTTCAATTGACATCTCTCATGTTGGAGCCATGATTCATGTCAGTCCACTTGGTGCAACAGCTCTCCAAGGTGTGATCACTCCTTTTAGATGCAGACTAACGAGCAGATTGATTTGATGCAGGTGTTAGTTTTGGGGATGAAAATTTACAGGGTGATTCCATAATTTATTCCTCAGAATTGAGTGAGTCCATATTTTTTTCCCTTGCTGGTCTAAAAAAGTAACCGTTACTGACTGCCACAATTTTTTTTCCTGATTCTTATAGCGTTTCTTAAAGCCAGGAAGTTGGCATTTGAAATGACTTTAGTTTTGTGTCATGTCTGTGATCTGCTTTTTTTCTACAAAATTAAACAACTGAATGAACATCCTCCGAGGCCGGTGATTCCATAATTATTGCCAGGGGTTGTATTCCCTGAAAACCCCCTTTTGTCTAATCATTTCTTAATAACATTTACATTTACTTTAATGGACTACCCAGCAGTGGGGAATAAGTTTCATTACATTAGAAGTCTTTCTGAAAGCGCTGTAACTAGGTTTAAGGATATGATTCCTTCTTTGTTATGTTCTTCAATGCCATATACCAACACAGTGCAGAGTAGCTACCTAAACTCTGAGTGAGATAGATTATCTCGTCAATAGCTTTACATCCTCATTGAGCACAACTTTGGATGCTGTAGCTCCTCTGAAAAAGACAGCCTTAAATCAGAAGTGCCTGACTTCGTGGTATAACCCACAAACTTGCAGCTTAAAGCCGATAACCCGTAAACTGGAGAGGAAATGGCGTCTCACTCAAAGATCATTGATTTCTATCAGAGACACATCTTATCATTAGGCTTTACACTCATGCCCTCTGGGGCGCTATCAGATGCCCCAGATGAAACTAATCGCTATTCAATGTCTTTTATTCTTTCTGCGATTAGACTCCTGAACACTGGCTGAGGATTTTGTCCTTGTTTTTAACCTTGATTCTGTGATTGTCATTTAGCATATACCTATGTAAATGTTATGTCTTTGTTTTTATGGTTGGCCAGGGGGTCTGCAATGAATTGCTCTTCAAGGGACTAATAAGTATTCTGATTCATTAATTTAGAAGATCTTCATTTTAGTATGGAAAAAGAGTCTTTGCTCTATAAAAAAGCCCTCCGTAAAGCTAGGACATCTTACTATTTATCACTAATTGAAGAAAATAAGAACAACCCCAGGTTTCTTTTCAGCACTCTAGACAGGCTGACAAAGAGTCAGAGCTCTATTGAGCCGAGTATTCCTTTAACTTTAACTAGTAATGACTTCATGACTTTCTTTGCAAATAAAATTTTAACTATTAGAGAAAAAAATTATTCATAACCATCCCAAAGACATATCTTTATGTTCGGCTGCTTTTCATTAATGCTGGTATTTGGTGACACTCTTTCTCTCCGATTGTTCTGAGTTATTTTCATTAGTTATTTCCTCCAAACCATCAACATGTCTATTAGACCCCATTCCTACCAGGCTGCTCAAGGAAGCCCTACCATTAATTAATGCTTTCGATCTTAAATATGATCACATCTATCTAATTTATCTAAATTCAGATAAAACTGAAGTTATTGTACTTGGCCCCACAAATTTCGAAACATGGTGTCTAACCAGATCCTTACTGTGGATGGCATTACCCTGACCTCCAGTAATACTGTGAGAAATCTTGGAGTCATTTTTGATCAGGATATGTCCTTCAATGCGCATATTAAGCAAATATGTAGACTGCTTTTTTGCATTTGCGCAATATCTCTAAAATTAGAAAGGTCTTGTCTCAGAGTGATGCTGAAAAGCTAATTCATGCATTTATTTCTTCTAGGCTGGACTATTGTAATTCATTATTATCAGGTTGTCCTAAAAGTTCCCTGAAAAGCCTTCAGTTAATTCAAAATTCTGCAGCTAGAGTATGACAGGGTCTAGAAGGAGAGAGCATATTTCACCCAATATTGGCCATTTCTCCATTGGCTCCTTGTTAATTCCAGAATAGAATTTACAATTCTTCTTCTTACTTATAAGGTTTTGAATAATCAGGTCCCATCTTATCTTAGGGACCTCACAGTACCATATCACCCCAATAGAGTGCTTCGCTCTCAGACTGCAGACTTACTTGTAGTTCCTACGGTTTTTAAGAGTAGAATGGGAGGCAGAGCCTTCAGCTTTCAGGCTCCTCTCCTGTGGAACCAGCTCCCAATTCAGATTAGGGAGACAGACACCCTCTCTACTTTTAAGATTAGGCTGAAAACTTTTCATTTTTTGCTAAAGCTTATAGTTAGGGTTGGATCAGGTGATCCTGAACCATCCCTTAGTTATGCTGCTATAGACTTAGACTGCTGGGGGGTTCCCATGATGCACTGAGTGTTTCTTTCTCTTTTTGCTCTGTATGCACCACTCTGCATTTAATCATTAGTGATTGATCTCTGCTCTCTTCCACAGCATGTCTTTTTCCTGATTCTCTCCCCTCAGCCCCAACCAGCCCCAGCAGAAGACTGCCCCTCCCTGAGCCTGGTTCTGCTGGAGGTTTCTTCCTGTTAAAAGGGAGTTTTTTCCTTCCCACTGTCGCCAAGTGCTTTGCTCATAGGGGGTCGTTTTGACCGTTGGGGTTTTTCTGTAATTATTGTATGGCTTTTGCCTTACAATATAAAGCGCCTTGGGGCAACTGTTGTGATTTGGCGCTATATAAATAAAATTGATTTGATTTTGATTTATGTGGCAGTGAAGCAGCACAGACTGTAGAACATCAATGTTATTTATACACTGGCACCCAAATTAAGAGCACACAACCAGCAGTTCCTGTGATATGGCAGAACATTCACAGACACACACCAGAGCAGAGATGACAGGCAGCGTGTAGTGCAGTAGGTAAGGTTGAGGTTTGACCTTACCCATGTTAACCACCAGGGACGAGTATCAAGAACCGGTTCTTTTCAGGTATCATTAAGAAATGATTCGATCCACTGACATCAATAACCTTTTTGCTTAACGATTTCCTTATCGGTCCTTCAGAGTGGCTGTTGTTTTTGAGGATGTTTGTTGGGAAAATGATCATCTACCTGCACTGATTGCAGACCCTGCAGCGGGTCTGCAATCAACCACTTCTACTGCAGCTGTGCCTGAAGCAATGAAGCAGTGCTCCAATCCCCTGCTTCGTTGGTTCTTGATTAGCTGCTTCTCAGAAGCGGCAAGTCCGCTTCTTAACCCCTCTCAAAGCCATTTAAAAGTGTCAATCATGAGTCAATTTTGTGCGCATTAAAGTCACCAACTGGGACTCTTGTCTTGTTGCAGGTAAGAAACGAGAATCGTCCTCTGTTCCGTTGGCACAGCTCCAAATGCTGCGCGGCTCTCTGCCGAGTCATGTTAGAGTGCAGTCAAAATGAATAATTTCAAACCAAATCGGTGTTTAAATCAAATGACACCTCTTTCCAAATGTTGTAATACAAACAATAAATTACAATCGACCAAAATGTTTTTTTCCTCCCAAAATGAGACGTCCTCCGTTCTTTATGAATTACACTGATCTTGATGTGTAGCTGGCTGAGCTCAGCAGTTACATTTGTGACAATGTCTGAAAGGAAATGTTTTTGTCAAAAACCACAGATTGTTTATTTCTATTTTTGTCCAGAGTTTAAGGATCCAGTGACCAATTTCATATTTATTTACTTTAAGACTCAATAAATGTTGTTGACATAGAAAACTGTAAAGCCTACTTTTAGTACACAGAAAATTCACAAGAGGTATCGATGAGGAATCGATAAACAATGGGCTCGATAAGTGGAATCAATAATTGTATCGATAAAATCTTATCAATACCATCCCAATTAAGCGCTTTGGTGTGACTGCACTGAATTGAACATATGACTTATAATTAGGGATGGGTACCTTTTACATTTGAACCGATACGGTACCAATACCCGGTACCTGGGAATCGATACCGGGACGCAACGGCACCAATTTTCGGTACTTCTGTGCATTGGGTTTGAAGTAAATCTCAAAAAATTACAACAGACCTATTTCTGAAATATAAACTTTAACAAAATATGTCAAAACAACATGAAATTGTTCGTCTTGTACAAGGCAATTGTTTCACAAATTTCTGTAACATAGAAACTCGTTACGCAACCCTACTCGCAGGCAGGCAAAAACTGTGCTGTCTTCAGCGTTGAGAAATGTCTTGGCTTAACCAGGTGCTTCCTCAGATTAGATGTATTTCACCTCTGGCCTTGCATTTTGCATCACAAATATTGCAGCGAGCATAATCTGCATCGCGTTTAGAAAAGTGGAGCCATGCTGTTTTGTTTATGAACCAGAGGCTGCCGCTTCTGACGTCATTATGCTGTGCATGCTGCGTTGATGTTCAGCTTGTAAAACTGTCCACTCTCCCACTCTCTCAAGCATAATGGTGCGTTTAAGTACCGAAACATGGTACCGTTTGACTTTACGTGAACAGATACCAGGTAGTACCGATGGAATTTGGTCGGTATCAAAAAAGTACCAAATTCAGTACCCATCCCTACTTATAACTGTAGGTCATCACTTTTTTTTTTTTTTTTTTTTTCTTTTTTTTTTAAGTCCAGCTGGTGGTATACAAGTCTGAATGGGTGAAGGCTGACTTAAAACCAAGCCCCCACCCTCTGGGGATGAAAACAAAAAGCAATGTCCTCGTCGTTTTCTTTTAGTTGTGTCATAGAATGTGCACACTTAAAGATGAAATACAAAGCCAAATTAATGATTGAATATAAATTTTACTTAATGTGTCCAATAATGCACCCATATCCTAAAAATTAAAAAGCCTTTCCATTAACGCTTTGTAATTTGCATTTATACCTTTTTTATACTTTTTTTCTTTTACTTTGGGTAATTTGGGGCACTGAATCCAAATCCTGTGTTAGTTTTTGCCAATCACATTAAGTTTTTGAGATATGAAGACATATTTCTCATATCAAGCATTGAAGCAAAAGCTGCAGTCTCACACAATTTTTTCAGCGCCATAAATGATATTATGGTTCTCACAGTTTGCAATACTGGTTTAAAAACTATGATTTTGAAGCTGCTTTTGTGCGATTAGTGGCGTCAAACTCGTGACTGAATAAACAATGTTTGCGTAATTCATCAATAGAGAACATGCAGATTGCAAAACAACATGATGTGATAGAGGAAATTTGAGCTCAGATTTGGATTCAGCACCACAAACTGACCACAAATCAGTTCTCAAAGTCCATGTAAGAAGAGTTTTTTTTTTGTTGACAACTGTAATGTTTGAAATCAGTGGGAGCTGGTCACTAGAGGGCGCAATGGCATCGCAGCCTTAAAATAACTGAGTTAAAGTCTGGATTGTTCAGTCACAGTCTGTCAGTGTGAATTTAAACTCACCGCGGGTGTGCTGCTGTTCTCAATTTTTAGCTGCACTAACACATCCAGAGGATGCGCACAGAAACAGTGTGAATATGTTTGTAAAACTAACTACAGATCTGCTGCGTCTCCATCGCGCTGTGAGACGACGCAAACTGTATTTTCAACTCCGAGCTGCTGCATAAATGGCAGACTAATAGCTTGCCACATCCAGCACCAACATGTTGAACATATGAGGACGGGATTACGTGTACCAACATCTCATACCAGTACTTTCATAATACCGTGACCCTGGATCAACCTCTATCATTAAGTGTGAACAATAATGGGGCAGTGATGTGAAGGATGACCTCTGACCTGGTCAACAATCACAGTTTCAAATCCTGGTCTCACCTCTGAGCTTTGATCTGGAGCTCAGGGTCCCCACACAAGCCGGTTTTCAGGGGTCCGTCCTTGGTGTCCTCACACTGATCCATAGCAGAGTCTTCTGTCTCTGTGTCACGTGACAAACTCTGCAGACAGATAAACTCAATTCAAGAAAAAATTAAATCTGCAGGAAATTGTTAATTTTTGTCAGATTTCTGGCAGCAGAACCATAGAATAATCGCGTGCACGTCACAGTGTTTGTCTCTGTAGTCTGCTCCATGCAGCAGGAGGACGGAGCTTTGGTCCAAGCAGAGACACTGACCCTCACTGTCTTACCCTCCTAACAGTTCCTCCACTGTCCACGTGAGGCTCCAGAAGAGAGCAGGTTCCCCTTCAAGTCCATGTTAAAATGTCTTTAGAAAAACTTTAGAGCAGAACTTTTAGAGCAGAAATAAACATCCAACCACAGCCTGGGACAAAAACTGTTTTGGTCTCTATACATAGTTTCCTCTATGAGAACTGGACAGGAGTGAAGTTTTATTTAACTTCTTACTTTAAGATATTTTAAACCATAAAGCTCTGTAAATTTTAGGGGTGTGGTCTCTGCGTGACAATGGCTCCACCTTTTATAGCATCTTTAGCTCAGTATTCACTCGATGCGTCTGCTCGCTGTTGTGTCTGTCGGAGTATTTTAGCTCCATTAGCAGCAGTGGTTACTGACGCTCTGAAACGACGTAGGTGCAGGCGCAGCTGCCGCTCTGATCTCTTCCTCTGTCTTTTATGATGAAATAGCGCTGAATTTATGGGGAAATGATTGTTGTACAAAAGTTTCAGATATCTGTCACTGAGATAGATGATGACTGGAGGGCAGTTTGAAGCAGAAATGAGGTGATAATCAGTGAAGCGCGGCTAACGACGCATGTGCAGTGAAGGCAGGGCGGACCAATTTTTAGGGGGAGGGGCATTCGGTCGGCGACACCGGGTCTAAACCTTCAGGTGACGTCAAACAGACTTTGTCCAGGACAGACCGCCTGTGAAAAACTCCTCATTCCTCATCAGTTTTACTGCACATGTCCGTGTATTTTTTTCTTCTTTATAAGAGTTTGGTGTTTGCATTTGCGCCACAAAGTTTTAAAACACAATAAAATGTTCACACTTTTCTTTATAGCAGTTCTGTCATTTCAGAAATGCAACAAAAACAGCCACAAATCAGAAAAGCTGGAAATATATGTAAAATGAAGATAAAATAAAATGTTGCACTATTCCCAGTTTCTCCACTCACAGAAGCCAAAATTTCTTCCAGAGTTGTGTAATTATAGTACGATAGTAGAATATAAAGAAGGGGAAAAAAGAAAAAAAAAATAGACAATATATTCGTCAATTGCAATTATTTGTCTGACAATTAATCTTCTCCAAAAATTCCTAATCGTGACAGCCCTAAACAGCACCAGAACCGTAGTGGTGTTCTAAGCATAAGATCATTCACCACTTTAGTGAGATCCGTCTCTGTGGAATGATATTTTCTAAAAGCAGACAGCAGTGGCTCAAAGAGATTATTCTCAGTAAGATAGTCTATGAGCTGCCGTGAAACCACTTTTGTCAGAATTTTAAAGAAAAATAATAGATTTGATATCGGCCGATAGTTTTTCAATACACTAGGGTCAAGATTAGGTTTCTTAAGTAATGGTTTAATCACTGCAGATTTTAAACATTTAGGAACAGATCCAGAAGTTAAAAAAAGATTAATAATTTCAAGCACAGTCAGCCCAAGAGTGGGCCACAGGTCCTTAAACAGTTTTGTTGGTATAGGATCAAATAAACAGGTTGTGCTTTTTGTTGACGTTACAAGTTTCGTCAGCATGCCTAGTGAGATACTGTCAAATTCAGTAAATCTAGGTAATACCTCAGTAATGGCGCCCACCTCAATAGCAGGGTATAGTGGCTGGATTAAGGCATGCTGGGATATGTTTAACCTGATGTCTTCAGTTTTCTTCTCAAAGTAATCCAGGAAATCTTGTGCTGTAAAAGGAGAGTGAAATACAGGTGGTTGTCCATGCATAAGTGTTGCCACCATGTTGAACAAGAGTTTAGGGCTGCAGCTATCGAATATTTTTGGAATCGAGTATTCTAATGATCAGATAAAAAAAAAAAGTACTTTTGTATTTATAAACAATATCAGTAGTGGCAGGGCTCTCCCTGAGCAATGGCACAATGTCGGAGGGCAGAGGGCATCAAAAGGCTTATTTATATGAATGTTAAAGTCACCAATGATCAGAATGTTATCTGCACTAGTTGACAAGTTAGAGATGAATGCACCAAATTCATCTAAGAATTCAGAATATGGGCCAGGAGCCTATATACAGTGACAAAGTAATACGGCTGATTTTTATTCTTCTGACCTTGGCAATGTATAATATCCTGAGCAGAGCAGAGAATCAGATGCTCAAACTAGTTATATTTGTGACCCCCAACAGCTAATAAGCTAAGTCTAGATATATAAATAAGAGAAACATCCCGCCTTGCTTTGCATCACAAGAGACGTGACTAAATGTATATGCTGGTAGGTAGGCCTCATTTAAGGGGAGGACAGCTGTAGGTGTAAGCCAGGTTTCACATAACCCAATCAGATCTAAGTGATGGTCCATAATTAGATCATTAATCAACATTGATTTTGAGGACAGAGATCTTATGTTAATGAGATCCAGACTAAGGACCTCAGTGGGGATGACAGTTGGGCTGTTTGGATTTAGGGGTGGTTCCAGAGTAGCATATATAAGATGCCTGGAAGTTGGTTTAGCTTTGAGACCTTCCACATGAGTTGTAGGTAGCAGACACAAAATATTTGATATTGCTGGAACAGCCAACAAGCCATCCTCAATTTCATCATCATCCAATGTAGTAACGGGTATTAAGTTTGCAACACATATCCCTCTATGATTTTTATGGACACGTCTACGGAAGCAGGCCATAGTCTCAACTGCTGAATTTCCCTCCCTGGCAAATAAACTGCACTATCACCATAGTGGATTTTCTGCACTAATTTCCCGTTAAGCTAATGGATTCCACACCCATATTTTTCACAAGCCTTGCAGGGTCTCTAATCATCTGCTCCATGGCCTGCTGTAAAATCCTAATGTTACACTCCTTGTAGAGCTCTATCTATGTTTGCAGACAAGACGGTGGCACCTTCCACAGTAGGGTGAAGGCTGTCCGGCATCAGCAAGCCACAGCAGCCACAGAACGAAGGCCAGTTATCAATAAAACTAAAGCCTTGCCATCTACAAAATTGCACCAGCCACTGATTTAACAATGTTAGTCTGCTAAATGCCTCATCAGTACCCCGGGAGGGAGCAGAGACTATTAATCGATGCCGACACATCTTTCTGACAAGGTCACAAGTTCTCTCTATGTCCATTTTGTGACTTCTGAGTGCTTCATCCTGACATCATTGGCACCGATGTGATTAACTATGTGACTGCATCTCGTGTCATGTTCCTCTGTCTGTCTACCCTACTGCAGCGTCAACACCCTAAGATGGGATGTAATGTCGGGAGCTCTGGCCCCATGAATACATTTAACGTCAGCCGGTGTCTGTAACCTGACTTTGCAGGTGATAGAATCTCCTATCACTAAAGCCCGGCGTTTCGGACTGGAGATAGGAGAGTAAGTCACCCGTGGGCTCAAAGAACTCACATCAGGCATATCCAAGGGGGAAAACCAGCTCACCTTGGCAAGTGTGACTGGGGTACCGCAACCAGGCACCAAGCCCTATGTGACTTCCTCCGTCTAACCACGAAAGCCGTCCTCCACAGCCAGTTGATGCTAATGGGCACACTAGCCGGCCCAACACTAACCTCGTCAGGAGTGCTCCTAACATCCATCGCCACTGAGCTAAAAAGCTGTTCTAGCTTACAGACACGGGTCTCTAAAAGAGTCACCCTATCTGCCAGCATCACACAGGATTTATGTAAAGAGTAACGTAATGTACTATGTGCACCATAAAATTTAACAGCATAGCCAAGCAAGTGTGCGCTAACCACTAACAAATATACTAACCAGTCCCAAGGTTCACAAAGGAGTAAAATAATGAGCCAAAATTCACAGCAGTTACACAGAAAAACAAACAAAAATATTAGACTGGTAAAAACAGCAATGAAAGAAATGGGGGGGGGGGGGGGGGGGAGTCGACCTAGCTAATGCAAGCTAACCACTAGCGATTCACAACAATCAATCAATCAATTTTTTTATATAGCGCCAAATCACAACAAACAGTTGCCCCAAGGCGCTTTATATTGTAAGGCAAGGCCATACAATAATTATGTAAAACCCCAACGGTCAAAACGACCCCCTGTGAGCAAGCACTTGGCTACAGTGGGAAGGAAAAACTCCCTTTTAACAGGAAGAAACCCTCCAGCAGAACCAGGCTCAGGGAGGGGCAGTCTTCTGCTGGGACTGGTTGGGGCTGAGGGAGAGAACCAGGAAAAAGACATGCTGTGGAGGGGAGCAGAGATCGATCACTAATGATTAAATGCAGAGTGGTGCATACAGAGCAAAAAGAGAAAGAAACAGTGCATCATGGGAACCCCCAGCAGTCTACGTCTATAGCAGCATAACTAAGGGATGGTTCAGGGCCACCTGATCCAGCCCTAACTATAAGCTTTAGCAAAAAGGAAAGTTTTAAGCCTAATCTTAAAAGTAGAGAGGGTGTCTGTCTCCCTGATCTGAATTGGGAGCTGGTTCCACAGGAGAGGGAGCCTGAAAGCTGAAGGCTCTGCCTCCCATTCTACTCTTACAAACCCTAGGAACTACAAGTAAGCCTGCAGTCTGAGAGCGAAGCGCTCTATTGGGGTGATATGGTACTACGAGGTCCCTAAGATAAGATGGGACCTGATTATTCAAAACCTTATAAGTAAGAAGAAGAATTTTAAATTCTATTCTAGAATTAACAGGAAGCCAATGAAGAGAGGCCAATATGGGTGAGATATGCTCTCTCCTTCTAGTCCCCGTCAGTACTCTAGCTGCAGCATTTTGAATTAACTGAAGGCTTTTTACGGAACTTTTAGGACAACCTGATAATAATGAATTACAGTAGTCCAGCCTAGAGGAAATAAATGCATGAATTAGTTTTTCAGCATCACTCTGAGACAAGACCTTTCTGATTTTAGAGATATTGCGTAAATGCAAAAAAGCAGTCCTACATATTTGTTTAATATGCGCTTTGAATGACATATCCTGATCAAAAATGACTCCAAGATTTCTCACAGTATTACTAGAGGTCAGGGTAATGCCATCCACAGTAAGGATCTGGTTAGACACCATGTTTCTAAGATTTGTGGGGCCAAGTACAATAACTTCAGTTTTATCTGAGTTTAAAAGCAGGAAATTAGAGGTCATCCATGTCTTTATGTCTGTAAGACAATCCTGCAGTTTAGCTAATTGGTGTGTGTCCTCTGGCTTCATGGATAGATAAAGCTGGGTATCATCTGCGTAACAATGAAAATTTAAGCAATACCGTCTAATAATACTGCCTAAGGGAAGCATGTATAAAGTGAATAAAATTGGTCCTAGCACAGAACCTTGTGGAACTCCATAATTAACTTTAGTCTGTGAAGAAGATTCCCCATTTATATGAACAAATTGTAATCTATTAGACAAATATGATTCAAACCACCGCAGCGCAGTGCCTTTAATACCTATGGCATGCTCTAATCTCTGTAATAAAATTTTATGGTCAACAGTATCAAAAGCAGCACTGAGGTCTAACAGAACAAGCACAGAGATGAGTCCACTGTCCGAGGCCATAAGAAGATCATTTGTAACCTTCACTAATGCTGTTTCTGTACTATGATGAATTCTAAAACCTGACTGAAACTCTTCAAATAGACCATTCCTCTGCAGATGATCAGTTAGCTGTTTTACAACTACCCTTTCAAGAATTTTTGAGAGGAAAGGAAGGTTGGAGATTGGCCTATAATTAGCTAAGATAGCTGGGTCAAGTGATGGCTTTTTAAGTAATGGTTTAATTACTGCCACCTTAAAAGCCTGTGGTACATAGCCAACTAACAAAGATAGATTGATCATATTTAGATCGAAGCATTAAATAATGGTAGGGCTTCCTTGAGCAGCCTGGTAGGAATGGGGTCTAATAAACATGTTGATGGTTTGGATGAAGTAACTAATGAAAATAACTCAGACAGAACAATCGGAGAGAAAGAGTCTAACCAAATACAGGCATCACTGAAAGCAGCCAAAGATAACGATACGTCTTTGGGATGGTTATGAGTAATTTTTTCTCTAATAGTTAAAATTTTGTTAGCAAAGAAAGTCATGAAGTCATTACTAGTTAAAGTTAATGGAATACTCAGCTCAATAGAGCTCTGACTCTTTGTCAGCCTGGCTACAGTGCTGAAAAGAAACCTGGGGTTGTTCTTATTTTCTTCAATTAGTGATGAGTAGAAAGATGTCCTAGCTTTACGGAGGGCTTTTTTATAGAGCAACAGACTCTTTTTCCAGGCTAAGTGAAGATCTTCTAAATTAGTGAGACGCCATTTCCTCTCCAACTTACGGGTTATCTGCTTTAAGCTACGAGTTTGTGAGTTATACCACGGAGTCAGGCACTTCTGATTTAAAGCTCTCTTTTTTAGAGGAGCTACAGCATCCAAAGTTGTCTTCAATGAGGATGTAAAACTATTGACGAGATACTCTATCTCACTTACAGAGTTTAGGTAGCTACTCTGCACTGTGTTGGTATATGGCATTAGAGAACATAAAGAAGGAATCATATCCTTAAACCTAGTTACAGCGCTTTCTGAAAGACAAGACTGTAATTAAATAAGATGCACAGCAGATGCACTTTATGGCCCAGTCACACAGCACTTAATGAAGGGTGACGTAGCCCTGATGAAACAAGAAATCTGGACTTTCATTGACCGTCGATGGCATCGCTTTAACCTTCATGCAGCTTCGTTCATGCAGCTGACACTTCGTCAGGATTTTTAAACTGTTGAAAAATTTGAACGAAGGGCAATGAAAACCTCAGTTCGTCTGTGTTTCGTTTTGCTTCAATGGGCTCAGGCACATTACATAGGACAGAATTAATCTTTTGTGTGGATATAATTATTATTTTGCCACAAGCAACTGTTGAATTTGAAACAACGAAAAAGTTGTGTAATTTCCGACGGTACTTGAATGCAGCATCAGCGGCAGTAGGAGCTCCTGCGTGCGCTTATTATTTTGTATTAAATATAACAATATGAGTGTAGGAATGACAATCCAGCCCTTATGTACATGTGGTAACGGGTAGATTAATCAAAATGATGATATAACGAGCTGTTCTGGAAGGAAGAATTCACGTTGTGGATCAGTGATCAGCTGGTGGAAATAACCGCACATGAGTCAATGCGCGCGTTCACGCGCACTGATTAATTTACTGCTCTGATATATTCAATCATCTTTACACTTATATTTATATTTATTCTCCCTTTTGACAGTTTTCTGTTATAAATCAATATATATGGCTTAGAACATAATACAGTAATACAGCAGTGACCACAGAACATTTTTTTTTGTTTTGTTTTTTTTAAATTGGAGCACGACGGAGCACGCTGTGTGTCTACAGACAGTGTGGATTCTGATAATGATGGACATGATCCCTCTTTTGTTCTGGACAAGGAACCAGAGCAGGTGGTCCACCGACGTGCGTACAGATCTCCACAGATTCTGTTTGCAGTTTCTCCAGGACTCAGGTGCTATGAGCTCCGTCCCAGCGCCGAGTGTTGGATCAGACACACACTGCTCCAGCTGTGGCTCCAGGCACGTTTCGTCGAGATCGTGAGCTTCAGTTTTGTTAAGTTCCTCTTTCGTCCCTTTTGCGCTCTTGCTTCGCAGACTGTTCGGTGATAAAGCTCTTTCGCCCACCTTTTCTCAACGAATTGTGACGTTTTTTACTTTTTCCTTTTGTTCAGGAATCGTCGTGTGCCGTGTGACTGGGCCATAAAAACCAAAAAGAAGTGCTAACCGGAAATAAAAGAAACTAATACAACCATGTAGAGCTTGGAAGAGCGTCACAACAGCAAACAATCAGTCGGAATGAAGGGGTGAGTGCATTAACATATAGAAATTTAGTTTTTAAGTTTTGTATTATAGATGTGTGTTTGGAAGTGTGGACATGCAAGAAAATTTTAGATATGAGAAGGTGGACCAATGACTGAATGAAATGGTGAATGAGGTTGTTAATTATGTCAACTGTAGAATTATTAATTATGTAAATTGTAGAAAGGCCCAACCAGGGACAAGAGTTGTGAATTAGCTGTAGCTATAAACTCTTTGTGCAGCAGTTGCAAACATTGCTTGCTCTATGCTGGATTGCATTGTCCCTGTCAAATAAACAAATAAATTAAATAAGATTTCCATTTATTTCAATGTTACTTTTAATATAAAATGAATAAAGTTGTGAGGTTATTGTAAATCATGTGTTAAATGCTTAGCGACCAGATTTATGTTTCCTCATGAATAAATCCAATTTGTATCATGTCCACATGAAGCAGTTTAATAAACTTCATTTAAAGGCACATTTATCAGTTAGTTTCAGTTTAAACTGTAATTCGAATCAATTAAAATCTTCATGAAATTAACAAGAGTCATCTGGTGGTCAAGTGGTTCTTGAGATATGCTAACAAGGGTGGAAATGAAGGTTCAAACACCTTCGCTTACAACTTGGGGGGGGGGGGGGATCGATATACTTGATAAAAAAAAAAAAGTACAAACAAACATATCAGGAACACACTTCAGAGCTATAACAAGATCTCCCCCAAAGGAAAATTCTTTTGGAACTCACAATTAGGTGAAATAAGTTGGCATAAAACACGGCTGTGCCCCTTCCAGTTTTGCATTTCAAATAAGGGAACTTATTTTATGTGAAAAAAGGGAGGTGTTCATGGACTGGCACCTCCCTACCTAGCTGACCAAATTAAACCTCACGTATCGGCCCGGGCTCTGAGTTCTCAGGGTGCAGGACTACTGTGTGTCCCTAGGGTGAATAAGAAGTCTGCAGGTCACAGAGCTTTCTCTTATTGTGTCCCTGTTCTGTGGAATGATCTCCCTGCATCAATAAAACAGTCAGATTCTGTGGAGACTTTCAAGTCCAGACTTAAGATGCACTTATTTTCCCTTTCGTATGACTAGCATCCTGGCATAGTACAGTTTTACGCTTTTTACTCTTTTAATTCATTTATTAGTAATTGGAGCGTGCCGCGGCCTCAACTTTACGTAAATTCTGGGTCTTTTAGTGAAGTTTAGGGCTAGTGGCCGGTGATCACCTTAGTATTTCCTGTTTTTCTTATTGTTTAATGCTGACAAATTATACAGTATTTCTTGTCTTTCTGATGCCCGATTCTGTTTTTTCTCTCTGTTTAAGGTGCAGCTCCATCCAGAGATGGGTGCGGTATTTGTGCTGGAGACCCTCCTGTCCTGTGCACCAACAGCATTTCCTGTATATTCGTTTTGTGAATTGTTCTGTAATTTTTGTTTGTATCATGGCCCAAGCAGAGGGTCACCCCTCTGAGTCTGGTCTGCTTGAGGTTTCTTCCTCAGAGGGAGTTTTTTATTACCACTGTTGATCTGGGGGTTGGTAAGGTTAGACCTTACCTGTGTGAAGCGCCTTGAGGCAACTCTGTTGTGATTTGGCGCTATATAAATGTAAATACAAATGAAATTGAAACTTCAGTTTAAAATACTACACAACATTTATCCTTGTAATAACACAATTTCCAGGATGACAAATACACCTTTTGTGGGACTGAATCAGAGTCCATGCCACATTTACTTTGTCTTTGCCCTGTGTCATCTGTTTTGTAGAGATTTTGAAAAATATATCTATGAAAAAAAAATGGACATGCCATCACAGTTGGTCTGAAGGACATCATTACAAGATTTGTAGCCTTTTTCCTTTGTAAATCATCTTATGTTGCTGATTGGCAAATTTTACTGACAGAAAATGTAAATTTCAAAATTGCTTCTGATTTTTTAAATATTTCTGGCAGAATTTAATTTGTAGACAAACACTTTGGATCTAACGCATAATAAGAATGAGAAAGGTGACTGACAGACCTCGGAGGTCACTGCGCCTCACAGCCTTTCTGTGTGTGTGTGTTTTGTTTTTTTTTAACTTATAAGACTTGATATATCTTCCATCACATTGATGTTTATGTGTTCTGTTATGTGCCAATTGTCTGCATTTATATGCTTGGTCATTTTTGCATATCGAAATCTCAAAGATGAAAAAAATAAATGAAGTCAATGCGCCTGAAGCGAATTGGTTACGTGATTTCTGGGAAACAACACAGGCTTCAGTCACTGCAGGACTCGAGACAAGCTTCAGGATTTCGACACACACTTCAATCTGCGTCCACGGCGCCAAAAATAAAGATTAGTTCATACAAGAACACGCCAAAGTAGTTTAATACCGAATCAGGCCGTTTTCTTCACACGTAAATGTAAGTTTGTTGGAGTAATTTGCTCTTTGAGTAAATGTGTTTGTCTGCGGTCCGACAGCGAACAGAAACTCTCCACCAACACACGAAACAAACGCCAAACTAACATTTAGCACTTAATAACGACATCAACAATTTAAAAAAAATCATTTACCTGATCACCAACAGCAGCAGCGGCCACTAAATAACGTTACATTACTGTAAAAGCGGTTTCAATACAAAACATAAATCTTTATGATTCAAGCTGCGTCAGTCCTGTTGGAGGGGCGGGGCGGGACGAAACCATGTCTTACCCCGAAGGGGGGGGAACTCTCGGTGAAACGATGTTATTTGGTCGCCAACTACATTCAGTTAGGAGATAATCCACCCTATCATCTTTTAGCTGCTCTGGCTTGCTCCCACCTCCAAAGACATGCAGGTTAGATGGACTGGACACTTTAAAATGTCCTTAGGTTTGAATGTGTTTGTTTGTCTGTATGTGACCCTGTGAGAGCCTGGTACCCTGTCCAGGGTGAACCCCGCATCACACCCTGTGACTGCTGGGATAAGCTCCAGCCCCCGGTGACCCTTAATTGGAGTAAGCAGTTGAAGATGAATGAGTGAGTGAGTGAATCATAAATGTCCAACAGAAAAAAGTGGATTCAGAATTCCTAATTTTGAAGAACTCCTGCAACTGTACAAAATTACTTTTAATCAATCAATCAATCAATTTTTTTATATAGCGCCAAATCACAACAAACAGTTGCCCCAAGGCGCTTTTTAATGATGTCACTGTAATGACAGAAAAAAAACAAAATTTACATAATATTTGTATGATATTGAAAATTATTTGGGTGATTTTGAAAAAGCTGACAAGAAGTACTGTGGAAGTTATCGTGGTATCCTGCCCTCTGTAGATTGTCTCTCGTACGTATATTTGGGAGCAGGTTAAATGTCCTCATCTCTCCAAATGTGCTCCCTGACACTCTTGTGTGTGGACTCAGGCGTGGAAGATGTACAATGGACTTGATCTTCTGTCTTCAGCAGGTGTAAGAGATGTCTACTGAGCAGACCATGTCCCTTTATGATGTATTCATAGACTTCAGTAAAGCTTTGGACCCTGATGTGTCCTCAAGAAATATGGCATTGTGCCATATCTGTCCTGAGATTCGGAACTGTGCATGCACACCCGGCCAAATCTCACGTGTGTGCGCGGAGATTCACCAGTTCAGTCCTTTTTACTCAACATGCAAAAGATCCGTTTTTAATTCCTCTTTGTTTAGGTAATAAAGACTTTTAAAATTTGACCCTACAAATGCTGTATGTAAAACGTTGCCTTTTTCCACAACTTCAGGGGCTTATAATTTTATCATGGAACCAGTTCATCTTGCACATATTTGCTAAATGATACCCTTTTTTTTTAATCCTCTGGGATTAATACTTTTTACACTGCGGGAGGCTAAAAACATCTTTTTGGCCAAAATAGGGTAAATATGGTGAATCTGTAGGAGTTCTCCTGAATATATCAACTTAGAACTTTTTCACCATAACTCAGCAATTACAGAAATATTACGCATTCACAGGCACACTGGTTGCTAGGGATGTGAATCGTACAACAACTCACGATTCAATTCGATTCTGATTCTTGGGGCGACGATTCGATTCAGAATCGATTTTCGATTCAAACAGCTCTGAGAAATAGTTCTATTACTTAAAAAATGTTTATGTTTAAGAAAATGCAACTTTACAAGGTTAATCAAGTGATTCTAGATGTAAATTTACTTATCTGCTTTGCTCGTTCAGAGTTGGCTGGCAGTTTAGCGAAGCGCTGGTCAGTAGTCGGCAAAGGCCGCTGCTCCACTCCTTTTAGCTCCGGGTCATAGCGTAGCATGTGGGCTTGCGGAGTTGAAGTGTTTCCGAAGTGCTTGACTTTCATTTTGCAGATTTTGCACACAGTCATGTCAAGCTCCTTCTTACGCAGCAAATAATGAAATCCAAAATGCGCTCAAACATTTGCCTTCAGCAAAGATGGTGCTGGTTGAATTAACTCTTCGTCCGCCATGCTAAGCTACAGCTCACGAATGTTTGAAGCACGTCGGACCCTCCCCTCGCGGGGACGCTGTAGTACGGAAGCCGTTGCCTGATAAACAGTACACGCAGCGAGTAAGTAAGAAAATGTTTAAAAAAATGCTTTTTAAAAATCGATTCTTGGACATTTTGGATCGATTCAGAATCGTAATAAATAAGAATCGTGATTCGGACGTGAATCGATTTTTTCCAGCAACCCTACCGGTTGCCATGGTAACAGTCTAGTATTGAATTCAGAGAGTTTTAAAGTAGTTCCACTCTGAAGTGTTCTAAAATTGGTCATTTTCATCCTCTGATTTGACCATGTAGCTATGTAGAGGTTTAGGATCTTTATTTTTTTTTTTTTCTGAAGATTCATTTATATAAGATCATTCAACTGACCAAAGGATTTTATCAAACACTCATGATTTCACATTTAGAAACATTTTTATTTTTGTTCACATCTATGTTTTTGTAAAAATTCTTTTTTTCATATTCAGAAGCTTATAAATGGGAAACTGAACTGTCCGGTATAGTAATACTACATAATTTAATCAATTAATTGGCATTCACAATTTTAGATTCTGCTATAAAAATGTCAAAGAAAAGTCTATATTTTTGAAGTGATCCCTGTTACGGCAGCCAGAACTCTATAGTGGTCAGTATTTGGCATTTGGTGATCCAGAGTTCTAAATATTGAGGGTTTTTTTTAACAGGTTTATTATATAATGAAGAAAAAAGTAGTCATGGATACTCAGAGATCCAAATTTTTTTGTGAAAGTTTAGAAAACGTGTCTAAACTTTGTGAGACACAGAGATGGACTCAACACAGAAGCAGGATCTCACTACGAGATGAAGATGGTGTGAAATACCGCCCCCTGCTGGTCAGAGACTCACATCACGTGATGTTTACAATCCACGGCAACTTCCTCCTCTTTTCAGTGCGACGTCATCGTCGTTGTGCACCAATGATCAGTCATATCAGTGCTGTGCTGTGCACACGGCACTACATCCAACGGCCGGGGCGCGTTCACTTTAGTGCCGTGTGCAACACAGTCTGTGTGCGCACTTAAACAAAAATAATTAATAAATATAATTATACGCCAAAGGGATTTAATTCCGTTATCACCAGGGCGTTTTCTTCACAAATAAATATACATTTGTTGGAGGAACTATGTCTGCGTAAACGTGTGGTCTGCGGCCCGACAGGAAACACGCGAACAACCAAAAACTCAGAGGAAACAAACTACAAACAGACATTTAACACTGAACGACGTCATTCAAAACTTAAAAATAACTGTATTTACCTTATTACTAAAAGACAAAAAGACGAAGACGGCAAGTCCAAACCATAAACAAAATGTTCAAACTCCACCTCGTGTTACGTAACCAGGAAAAGAGAGAAACGACGTAACGCCGCCCCCTGAACCAGACAGGATTTCTACAGTTCTTTACTTCCATTATCTAAAAAGTAAAAAAAAAAAACAAACGGCAAATAAAACGTTATTTAACGGCCTGACAAAAGGAAAACAACGGCCACTAAATAACGTTACATTACTGTAAAAGCGGTCTCGATACAAAACATAAATCTTTATAATTCCAGCTGCGTCAGTCCTGCTGGAGGGAGGGGCGGGGCTGGACGAAACCATGTCTTACCCCGAAGGGGGGGAACTCTCGGTGAAACGATGTTGTTATTTGGTCGCCAACTACATTCAGTTAGGAGATAATCCACCCTATCATCTTTTATGGCGGTAGTATGTGGTTTCAACCATAGACTTATAAAGAGGTTGCTGAGGCGCAAGAAATGCGGCCGCCATCTTGGAGCGGTCATCGTAGTGATTACGTCACAAGGCACAGGTTTGATTGAATAATCTTATTTTTATCTTTCTATATTAAAGTTGTTTGTTCTTTATGATTATCTCTGTTCTGTAAAGTGTCTTTTAGCACTGTGTAAAAGGCTATATAAATATAATGCATTATTGTTATTAGTATTATAATAAGGTGCAGATGAAGCTTCAACAAAGCTCCAAAGGTGTCAACAGTCACACGCACAGGGTCCAGGAGGAGATCGGAACAAAGGATGTTTTTCTGCACCACACTGGCAAACTCACCTCTCTTGACCTGCAGAAAGGGAGCACAAAAAAGAAAACTTCCACGAGCAAGTTTTTTTTTTACATGTGTAAATATGATTTGGGGCGGGGAGGTCATGTTATTGTGTTAATTTGACAGTTTACATTTACATTACATTTTATTCTCTCTCTGCTTTGTACAGCCTTGGAACTCTCTCTTTCTCTCTGACCTTATATAAAGTATATTGATATGCTACGGGATTTATATATTTGATAATTTTCTGATATAACTTTTTCATATATATGTATGAAAGATTTTGCTTGCCTCTACTGGTGGTTGGCTCTCACTGCAGTTTTGTATCACTTCCTGTTCCGGAGCACAGCGGTGTTTTTCTGTATCTGTTAGCTGTTTAATCTGCACAGTTAGATTGATCTAGTTATCTAGATTACGATTTGTTTCCCAGTGTAATCTTTACGTGCCTTAACTAAAGCACTCCTTCTGCTGAATCACCTCTAAATTATTTACACATTATTCACTTTGCGTGTTTTTAGGAATCCGCTAGCTTAGCGTAGCTACTAGCTCTTAGCCGATTTAGCATGGCGGCTTCTCCTGTCTCTCCCGCACTTTTCTGCTCTGGGTGTGAAATGTTTAGTTATTCCTCGGCCTCCTTTAGCAGTAACGGTAGTTGTAATAAGTGTAGCTTATTCGTAGCTTTGGAGGCCAGGCTGGGCGAATTGGAGACTCGGCTCCGCACCGTGGAAAATTCTACAGCTAGCAAGGCCCCTGTAGTCGGTGCGGACCAAGGTAGCTTAGCCGCCGTTAGTTCCCCCCTGGCAGATCCCGAGCAGCCGGGAAAGCAGGCAGACTGGGTGACTGTGAGGAGGAAGCGTAGCCCTAAACAGAAGCCCCGTGTACACCGCCAACCCGTTCACATCTCTAACCGTTTTTCCCCACTCGACGACACACCCGCCGAGGATCAAACTCTGGTTATTGGCGACTCTGTTTTGAGAAATGTGAAGTTAGCGACACCAGCAACCATAGTCAATTGTCTTCCGGGGGCCAGAGCAGGCGACATTGAAGGAAATTTGAAACTGCTGGCTAAGGCTAAGCGTAAATTTGGTAAGATTGTAATTCACGTCGGCAGTAATGACACCCGGTTACGCCAATCGGAGGTCACTAAAATTAACATTAAATCGGTGTGTAACTTTGCAAAAACAATGTCGGACTCTGTAGTTTTCTCTGGGCCCCTCCCCAATCGGACCGGGAGTGACATGTTTAGCCGCATGTTCTCCTTGAATTGCTGGCTGTCTGAGTGGTGTCCAAAAAATGAGGTGGGCTTCATAGATAATTGGCAAAGCTTCTGGGGAAAACCTGGTCTTGTTAGGAGAGACGGCATCCATCCCACTTTGGATGGAGCAGCTCTCATTTCTAGAAATCTGGCTAATTTTCTTAAATCCTCCAAACCGTGACTATCCAGGGTTGGGACCAGGAAGCAGAGTTGTAGTCTTACACACCTCTCTGCAGCTTCTCTCCCCCTACCATCCCCTCATTACCCCATCCCCGTAGAGACGGTGCCTGCTCCCAGACTACCAATAACCAGCAAAAATCTATTTAAGCATAAAAATTCAAAAAGAAAAAATAATATAGCACCTTCAACTGCACCACAGACTAAAACAGTTAATTGTGGTCTATTAAACATTAGGTCTCTCTCTTCTAAGTCCCTGTTGGTAAATGATATAATAATTGATCAACATATTGATTTATTCTGCCTAACAGAAACCTGGTTACAGCAGGATGAATATGTTAGTTTAAATGAGTCAACACCCCCGAGTCACACTAACTGTCAGAATGCTCGTAGCACGGGCCGGGGCGGTGGATTAGCAGCAATCTTCCATTCCAGCTTATTAATTAATCAAAAACCCAGACAGAGCTTTAATTCATTTGAAAGCTTGTCTCTTAGTCTTGTCCATCCAAATTGGAAGTCCCAAAAACCAGTTTTATTTGTTATTATCTATCGTCCACCTGGTCGTTACTGTGAGTTTCTCTGTGAATTTTCAGACCTTTTGTCTGACTTAGTGCTTAGCTCAGATAAGATAATTATAGTGGGCGATTTTAACATCCACACAGATGCTGAGAATGACAGCCTCAACACTGCATTTAATCTATTATTAGACTCTATTGGCTTTGCTCAAAAAGTAAATGAGTCCACCCACCACTTTAATCATATCTTAGATCTTGTTCTGACTTATGGTATGGAAATAGAAGACTTAACAGTATTCCCTGAAAACTCCCTTCTGTCTGATCATTTTTTAATAACATTTACATTTACTCTGATGGACTACCCAGCAGTAGGGAATAAGTTTCATTACACTAGAAGTCTTTCAGAAAGCGCTGTAACTAGGTTTAAGGATATGATTCCTTCTTTATGTTCTCTAATGCCATATAACAACACAGTGCAGAGTAGCTACCTAAACTCTGTAAGGGAGATAGAGTATCTCGTCAATAGTTTTACATCCTCATTGAAGACAGCTTTGGATGCTGTAGCTCCTCTGAAAAAGAGAGCTTTAAATCAGAAGTGTCTGACTCCATGGTATAACTCTCAAACTCGTAGCTTAAAGCAGATAACCCGTAAGTTGGAGAGGAAATGGCGTCTCACTAATTAGAAGATCTTCACTTAGCCTGGAAAAAGAGTCTGTTGCTCTATAAAAAAGCCCTCCGTAAAGCTAGGACATCTTTCTACTCATCACTAATTGAAGAAAATAAGAACAACCCCAGGTTTCTTTTCAGCACTGTAGCCAGGCTGACAAAGAGTCAGAGCTCTATTGAGCTGAGTATTCCATTAACTTTAACTAGTAATGAGTTCATGACTTTCTTTGCTAACAAAATTTTAACTATTAGAGAAAAAATTACTCATAACCATCCCAAAGACGTATCGTTATCTTTGGCTGCTTTCAGTGATGCCGGTATTTGGTTAGACTCTTTCTCTCCGATTGTTCTGTCTGAGTTATTTTCATTAGTTACTTCATCCAAACCATCAACATGTTTATTAGACCCCATTCCTACCAGGCTGCTCAAGGAAGCCCTACCATTATTTAATGCTTCGATCTTAAATATGATCAATCTATCTTTGTTAGTTGGCTATGTACCACAGGCTTTTAAGGTGGCAGTAATTAAACCATTACTTAAAAAGCCATCACTTGACCCAGTTATCTTAGCTAATTATAGGCCAATCTCCAACCTTCCTTTTCTCTCAAAAATTCTTGAAAGGGTAGTTGTAAAACAGCTAACTGATCATCTGCAGAGGAATGGTCTATTTGAAGAGTTTCAGTCAGGTTTTAGAATTCATCATAGTACAGAAACAGCATTAGTGAAGGTTACAAATGATCTTCTTATGGCCTCGGACAGTGGACTCATCTCTGTGCTTGTTCTGTTAGACCTCAGTGCTGCTTTTGATACTGTTGACCATAAAATTTTATTACAGAGATTAGAGCATGCCATAGGTATTAAAGGCACTGCGCTGCGGTGGTTTGAATCATATTTGTCTAATAGATTACAATTTGTTCATGTAAATGGGGAATCTTCTTCACAGACTAAAGTTAATTATGGAGTTCCACAAGGTTCTGTGCTAGGACCAATTTTATTCACTTTATATATGCTTCCCTTAGGCAGTATTATTAGACGGTATTGCTTAAATTTTCATTGTTACGCAGATGATACCCAGCTTTATCTATCCATGAAGCCAGACAACACACACCAATTAGCTAAACTGCAGGATTGTCTTACAGACATAAAGACATGGATGACCTCTAATTTCCTGCTTTTAAACTCAGATAAAACTGAAGTTATTGTACTTGGCCCCACAAATCTTAGAAACATGGTGTCTAACCAGATCCTTACTGTGGATGGCATTACCCTGACCTCTAGTAATACTGTGAGAAATCTTGGAGTCATTTTTGATCAGGATATGTCATTCAAAGCGCATATTAAACAAATATGTAGGACTGCTTTTTTGCATTTACTCAATATCTCTAAAATCAGAAAGGTCTTGTCTCAGAGTGATGCTGAAAAACTAATTCATGCATTTATTTCCTCTAGGCTGGACTATTGTAATTCATTATTATCAGGTTGTCCTAAAAGTTCCCTAAAAAGCCTTCAGTTAATTCAAAATGCTGCAGCTAGAGTACTGACGGGGACTAGAAGGAGAGAGCATATCTCACCCATATTGGCCTCTCTTCATTGGCTTCCTGTTAATTCTAGAATAGAATTTAAAATTCTTCTTCTTACTTATAAGGTTTTGAATAATCAGGTCCCATCTTATCTTAGGGACCTCGTAGTACCATATCACCCCAATAGAGCGCTTCGCTCTCAGACTGCAGGCTTACTTGTAGTTCCTAGGGTTTGTAAGAGTAGAATGGGAGGCAGAGCCTTCAGCTTTCAGGCTCCTCTCCTGTGGAACCAGCTCCCAATTCAGATCAGGGAGACAGACACCCTCTCTACTTTTAAGATTAGGCTTAAAACTTTCCTTTTTGCTAAAGCTTATAGTTAGGGCTGGATCAGGTGACCCTGAACCATCCCTTAGTTATGCTGCTATAGACGTAGACTGCTGGGGGGTTCCCATGATGCACTGTTTCTTTCTCTTTTTGCTCTGTATGCACCACTCTGCATTTAATCATTAGTGATCGATCTCTGCTCCCCTCCACAGCATGTCTTTTTCCTGGTTCTCTCCCTCAGCCCCAACCAGTCCCAGCAGAAGACTGCCCCTCCCTGAGCCTGGTTCTGCTGGAGGTTTCTTCCTGTTAAAAGGGAGTTTTTCCTTCCCACTGTAGCCAAGTGCTTGCTCACAGGGGGTCGTTTTGACCGTTGGGGTTTTACATAATTATTGTATGGCCTTGCCTTACAATATAAAGCGCCTTGGGGCAACTGTTTGTTGTGATTTGGCGCTATATAAAAAAAATTGATTGATTGATTGATTGATTGATGAATTATATTGGTAATCCATATGATTGATATATATTATGATTTTCTCCGATATACAACGTTTAGCTATTATTATGTGAATGATATTGATACTCTATGTATGATTTAGATATATTTTCATTTTCTCTGATATATAACTTCTATTGTTATGTTTTATATAGAAATATAATGTATTTGTTAGTCAGTATTTTGTTTATATATGTAAATATTTATATATAGCCTAATCATACAGTAGACTTTACTAGCAGGGGTGGTGGCCAAGTGGTCAATGCGCTTGGTTTCAGTTCAGAAGGCTCCGGGTTCAAATCCCACCCCTGCCACATTTCTCCATGTAATGTGGAGTTGTGTCATGAAGGGCATCCAGCGTAAAACCTGTGCCAATTCAACATGCAGATACACCTTGGATTTGCTGTGGCGACCTGAGTGCAAACAAGGGAGCAGCCGAAGGGACTTACTATACAGTAGACTTTACTGCCACTATCTGCTTCTCTATCATATATTAGTGTGTGTGTGTGTGTGTATGTGTGTATATATATATATATATATATATATATATATATATATATATATATATATATATATATATATATATATATATATATATATATATATATATATATATATATATATATATACACGAGGTCTGTCCAAAAAGTATCAGACCTTTTTATTTTTTTCAAAAACCTTATGGATTTGAATCACGTGTGCTTGCATGAGCCAACCTTGAACCTTCGTGCGCATGCGTGAGCTTTTTCACGCCTGTCGGTTGCGTCATTCGCCTGTGAGCAGGCTTTGAGTGAGCACTGGTCCTCCCCCCTCGTTGGATTTTCATTGCGAGATGGAACCATTTGGAGCTTTGTTGCATCAAATTTTCAGGAAACTGAGAGACAGCCAGGTGGAAACCATTCGGAAGATTCAGACGGCTTTCGGTGGCTTTTCAGTCGAGTGAGTATCCAAGGAATTGTGTAAGAGCTGGACATGTCACAACATGTCCTGTGAGACTTCCAACTTCTGCACGTCTTTCATTACAAAATCTCCTGTAACAGTGGAATGTGCCGAAAAAGTGCCGATGTCCACCTCTTCTGCAATTTCTCTGGTAGTCAGACAACATCCTGGATCAACACAGCGTTCACTTTGGAAATGATCTGGTCCTTTCAGCCTGTCGATGGCCGCTCGGAGCGCGGCGCACCCTCCGCCATTGTGCGCCATCTTTAAACCGGTTGTAACACTCCTTAATCTGTGTGATGCCCATACTATCGTCACCGAAAGCCGCCTGAATCTTCCGAATGGTTTCCACCTGGCTGTCTCTCACAGTTTCCTGAAAATTTGATGCAACAAAGCTCCAAATGGTTCCACCTCGCAATGAAAATCCAACAAGGGAGGTGGACCAGTGCTCAGACAAAGCCTGCTCACAGGCGAATGATGCAACCGACAGGCGTGAAAAAAAAATCACGCATGCGCATGAAGGTTCAAGGTTGGCTCATGCAAGCACACATGATTCAAATCCATATGGTTTTTGAAAAAAATAAAGAGGTCTGATACTTTTTGGACAGACCTCGTGTATATATATATATATATATATATATATAAATATATAAACTCAGCCACATGGGGTGTGCAGCCAGTACATTCTGAGTGCCGGTCCCAAGCCTGGATAAATGAGGAGGGTTGCGTCAGGAAGGGCATCCGGCGTAAAACAAGCCAACCCAACTATGCAGACTCAGAATCGAATTCCCATACCGGATCGGTCGCGGCCCGGGTTAACGACGTCCGCCACCGGTGCTATTGCCCAACAGGGTGCCAGTGGAAATTGGGCTACTGCTGGGCGAAGACGACGAAGAAGAGGAGGAAAACGTTGCCACGAACAGCGGGAGAAGAAGAAAACTAGAAGGGTGGAAATGAGAGTGGGGACTTAGAGATTTCTGGAGTGTGCCCAAGCATGAAAGAGTGGTGATAGGAGCAGACTTCAATGGGCATGTTGGTGAAGGGAACAGTGGTTGATTTTGCAAAAAGGATGGAAATGGCTGTGGTGAATACCTACTGTAAGAAAAGGGAGGAGCACAGGGTAACATATAAGAGTGGAGGAAGGTGCACACAGGTGGACTAGATTCTTTATAGGAGATGCAAGTTAAAAGAAATCACAGGCTGTAAGGTGGTAGCAGGAGAGAGTGTCACTAGACAGCATAGGATGGTTGTTTGTAGGATGACTTTAGAGGTAAAGAAGAAGAAGCGAGTGAGAGCTCAACAAAGGATCAGATGGTGGAAGCTGAAGGAGGAAGACTGTTGTGTGAAATTTAGCGAGCAGGTGAGAGAAGCACTGGTTGGAGGGGAAGCAATTTTGGACAACTGGAAAAGTACTGCAGATGTGGTGAGGGAGACAGCTAGGACAGTACTGGGTATGACATCTGGACAGTGGAAGGAAGACAAGGAGACTTGGTGGTGGAATGAAGAGGTCCAGGAAAGCATAAGGAGAAAGAGGTTGGCGAAAAAGTTTTGGGATAGTCGGAGAGATGAAGAAAGTAGACAGGAGTACAAGGAGATGCGGCGTAAGGCGAGAAGAGACGTGGCAAAAGCAAAGGAAAAGGCATATTGCGAGCTGTACAAGAAGTTGAATAGTAAGGAAGGAGAAAAGGACTTGTACCGATTGGCCAGACAAAGGGACAGAGCTGGAAAGGATGTGCAGCAGGTTAGGGTGGTAAAAGATGCACATGGTAATGTGCTGACAAGTGAGGAGTGTGTGCTGAGAAGGTGGAGGGAATATTTTGAAGAGCTGATGAATAAAGAAAATGAGCGAGAGAAAAGGCTGGATGATGTGGTGAGAGTAAATCAGGAAGTACAAGAGATTAGCAAGGAAGAAGTGAGGGCTGCTATGAAGAGGATGAAGAGTGGAAAGGCAGTTGGTCCAGATGACATTCCAGTGGAGGCATGGAAATGTCTAGGAGAGATGGCAGTAGAGTTTCTAACCAGATTGTTTAATAAAATCTTGGAAAGTGAGAGGAAAGTAAAAGTTCCCTAAAAAG